>NC_088336.1:2840000-2940000 GCF_036884655.1 Musa acuminata AAA Group | reverse complement strand
ACCTCAAAATAACTCCATAAAGCTCAATGGACTGAACGAGTGATAAGGAGTCATTGCATGATCTCGCTTGAGATATTGCATTGGGGAATGCATTGCGAGATCAAGTAGGGGAGCGATCCAAAGCAACACAAAATAAAGGTACACTTAGAGTCGATATGGAGATCGGACTCAACGAAGGGCTAACCCGTGGAATGGTGGGCGCGAGGGCCACCATCAACTCAATGCAAAATGAGGAGTGAAGCAACTTGGGTATAACTTGGCGAAGTACCCAAGCCACATTAAGGGAGCTGACATATAAGATGGAATATGGAGCGGAGGCACAAAGCTTTCCTTGGATAGAGGTCGAGGACATGAACTCTTGTAGAGGCAAGAGCGAGATCATGTTGTTCCATAGGTCCCTCATTTTGATGGAGCGGACTCATCCTATATGGTGCCAAAGACGAAGGGAGCTTCTGTTAGGAATGAAACGAGTCGACAGTAAGAGGGGGGTTGAATTAGTGCAGCGGTAAAAACATCAATTTCAAAATATATTTCATTTCAATTAAACCCATTTTGTAAATATGCTTAAATTGAAAGCGTATGGAAGAGTATAGCAAGTAAGGTAGTTTGTATTTAAAGTAAATTGCTCAAAAGAAATGCAAACTAGATTTTTATAGTGGTTCGGTCGTCATGACCTACATCCACTCTACCGATTCCTCTTTTGTCGAGGTCATCGACATCCACTAACGGTCTTCCTTCAATAAGTGAAGACCAACTACCCTTTTACACCCTTCTTCTCCTTTTCATGGGTTTAGGAGACAACCTTTTACAATACTCTTTTACAAGGTATCCCTCTCACACCTCCCTTAGAACTCTCTCTAGGCTTTAAGAGGAGGGAACTTAACTTTCTAATAAGGTTTACAACTTTAGAATCATAGAGTTTTGCTCAATCTTTCTTACTGCTCCATGCAGGAATATTTAGGGCATTTATAGACCCCAAATGACTTCAAAACTTGGAGCCAAAATTCAAATCCCCAAGATTTTGGGGTACGGGCAGTACCACCGCCTGCAGCCTAACACTAGGCAGTACCATTGCCCAGTCTGGTGGTACCACCGCCCAGTCTGATGGTACCATCGCCTGACACAGTCTCGGAGACTATATCTCATAAACTAAGCCACTAACGGTGCCACCGCTTGACCCAACTTTTGGGTCACTGAATGAGCCTTTCTCTTGGCCCAAAATAGCCCCATTTTAGGCCCAATTGGCCCCTAATTGAATTGGCTTAATTACATTCTAAACCAACTCAATTAGACTCTAAACTAACTCAATTTAAACATAATCGATTACAAGAAAATCCTTATTGTCTGGCATGTCATTCATCCGGTGCTTCGTCCAATCCTTCAGCACATCGTCCTCTCCTTCGGTTTATTGCCCACTTGGCAAGTTGTCTTCTCACAACATCCGATCTTCTTGAAGTGATGTTTGATCTTCTTGGCCCGATGCCCGAATTCATGACCCCAAGCCTTCTGCCAATATACCGATCGTTCCTCTAGCCCAACGTCCAATCTTCTAACATGTTTGCTTCGGCCCAACGTCCAATTCCTCCTACTTTAATCGATTGGCCTTTTCTGATCGAAGCTAGTCCTACGTCATTTAAACACACATTAGATGACAAATACATCAATTGATTTCATCATCAAAATATGAGATTCAATTGCTTTGAGGCACATGCATCTTACCTCAGAGAAACATTTGACGGAGGAACTGAGGTGACTCAACTTGCGAAGGCGAAGTTGGGTTCAGAAGGCCTTGGCATGGGGCAAGAGGACGTTGAGGTGGGTACTCTTGAAGAATATGCCACAGTGCTGCCATTCAAGTTGCCATGAATAGAACGGTGTGCAGTAGAGATTGTGCTGGTTGGGGCAGAGGCCTAGGATCTAGACAATGGTGCACCAATTTCAGCGAAGTCGGTGGACTTTAAGAGCTACTAGGCGATGGACTATCCTAGAGTGAGTGGACGAAGATTGATTGCCAAAGGAGCGAACACAATTGAAAGTAGAAGAGGCCCTACGATGTGTTGACAAAGGCCACATATGGAGGGATCACAATCTAAGTTTATCCCACAAGGATCAGAATGCAATGGACCAGGAGGTGACATGGAGCAGCGGATCATGGTGGAACAATTCATGGCAATACGATACACATGAATATAGTCCCATAAGGGACTATATCATATAAAGGTATGATTGAGAGATACTGAGAGCTCCACTTTGTTAGAACAAGTTGGCACTAAAAGGGGGGGTGAATTAGTGCAGTAGATAAAATCACTGGTTCGAAAAATTTTTCGTTCGATTAAAACGATTTCGACAAAAATCATTTCGAACTTTAAAATCGTATTCGTAAGCATAATGGAAGTAAAGCAAGTAAGTAGTTTGCAGTGAAGGTAAATAGAAAGAATAGAAATACAAACCAAGTTTTTATAGTGGTTCGGTCGCCGTGACCTACATCCACTCTGTCGATTCCCCTTCCGTCGAGGTCACTAGCATCCACTAACGATCTTTCTTTAATAGGGGAAGATCAACTTCCTTCTTACAACTCTATTCTCCTTTTGTAGGCTTAGGAGAGAACCTTTACACCTCCTTTTTACAAAGCTTCCCTCAAACTCTCCCTTAGAATGGTCTCTAAACTTTAGGAGGAGGGACTCTATATTTTACAAGGGTTTTCAACTCTAGAAACATAGAGTTTTTGTTCACTTTTCTTGTTTCTCCATGCAGGAATAGCTAGGGTATTTATAGACCCCAAATGGCTTCAAAAATTGAGCCAAAATTCAAATCCCCCGAAATTTCAAGGTATGGGCGGTACCACCGCCTGCAATCTGACACTGAGTGGTACCACTGCCCAGTCTAGTGGTACCACCATTTAGAAGATTGTGTCTAGGCGGTATCACTGCCCAGATTGGTAGTACCACCGCTTGACATAGTCTCAGAGACTGTGCCACGACGGTTTCACCTGTTTGGTCATTGTTTAGGCCTTTCTCTTAGCCCAACATAGCCCAAATTTAGGCCCAACTATCCCGTAATTGGATTGGCCCAATTCTAATCTTAATTATGTGCTAAATATGAATTTTAAGACATTTACTAAGTTAAACAAAGTCCTAAGTCTAGGTTTCTTCCGATGAGCTTCCGGTGAACTTCCGACGATCTCTCGGTAATGTTCCAGCGGACTCCCAGCAAGCTCCTGGACTTCACGATGATCTTCTTAGAGAGTTCCGATGAGCTTCTTTGGCAAGCTCCTGGACTTCTCGGTCAGTTCTGGTAGAACTTTCGACGAACTTCTAGACTTTCGATGAACTCTCAAACTCCCAACGAAATCACGTTCTCGACTCCAGGACTTCATTTTGCTTTATGCCTTGCTATCATAGTTAATCTTACACACATGAAAACCTTCTTCGATCTAGACAATTATTACAAAGCTTGAATCATGTTGTTTGGCATATCATTGGTTCCTCGATGCTTCGTTTGATTCTTCAGCACATCGTCCTCTCTTGCGGCCTATTGTCCAATCGGCTAGTTGACCTCCGCAACTCTTATTTCCTTAGCATAATTTTCGCTCTTCTTAGCCTGATGCTTGAACTCATGGTCTGAAGCCTTCTATCGATACGTTGACCGATCCTTCGGCTCAACATCCAATCTTCTGACATGTTTTTCTCTGGCCCAATATGATTCTTCTTGCTTTAATTATCTCTCTCTGATTGAAGCATCCTGCATCACTCAAAATGCAGATTAAATCATAAATACTATCAATTAGTTTCATTATCAAAATCCAAGATTCAACACACTTCGTTGAACAATATGACGACAAGAAGGGTTGTGGATTCAAGGAGTGAAGGCCATGGTATTACAGAGGCGGGTCTTCCGTGTGTGCATCGAATTTTACATCGGATGAGAAACTTGGTCATCAACATATGGGGGCTATGTACTACCGAGGAAAATATTTGAATGCAAGTACCAATGAGTCCCATGAGAGAGACTTGATCATGTAGAGGTATGATCGGAGTGGCTGGAGAGTTGGACTACTCCAGAGCTAATATTTACTTAAGGGAGCTTTGCAAGTCAAAGGACAAGGCCGAGTAAGCGAATGTTACTTCCAAGGAAGCTAAGGAGAATAGAATCGGTGTGAACCCTATAACCTGATAGTAGAGACCATGCATGAGAGTTGTAGTCTATCTTTCCTTCGATCAAGGGGAATTGCTTAGAGAACCCATAGGTGTTGAAGTAGAGGGTCAAAAGGGGTGAGGAAGCGATGATGAGTCCAAAGGGACTTAGCTACCCAAAACCAAGCATCGGTTAGAATGAAGGTGGTCTCAGAGGAGTGCCACAGAGGTAGATCTACCGATTATGAAGAAAGTGATGCAGATGTGAGGCGATGGATTGTAGGGCCATGGGCATGGTAGCGCCATAGTACCGTAGATGTGGGACTTCCATGTAGTCATTGATCCCTTACTCTTATAGGGGGAGAGCACTTGGTCATGAAAGGAGCCAAGGAGGTGGAGAATGCAGAGGCAAACTCCATGTATCGAGATAAGATTGAAGGGCAGAGGCTAAGGAACTTCGTAAGACCAGTGTCAATGAGCTTCGCATCAAGATAGCCGAAAGTGAAGGACTTTAGGTTGATGCAAGAGTGCATGACCAAGGAAAGAAATAGGCAGTACACAGTGATATACCTTTACTACTCAATGGAGTAGGTGGTAGGGTTGATGGAGAAGACGGTACAATCCCATATGCGACCAAAACTATTGGAGACTTACTCCAAGTTGAGGTGAAAACTTCCTGCATTCTAGAAGTTCGATGGCATTGAGAAGGTGAATCATAGTAGCACTCAATGCAAGGAGTATAAACACTTCAAGTGCTCCAAAAGTGTGAGCAAAGAGCGGGCGAAGGCTAGTAACCCGCTCGATGCATGGAGTACAACCCTCGAGGAGGCAAGCGAAGTCAAGTAACCTTTGCCTTCTCTACTCTTAAGAGAATAGGTGAAACCGAGTGCCCCAATTCTCTTATCTATCTAGTAGAGGAGCTCTGCATATGTTTAAAAACCCTACGAAGAAACCAAATGGAAGACAATAGTTATCAAATCCTCACCAATGGTGATCAGTGCTACAAAGAGTAGATTATTCACTTTATTTCCCAACAGAATGCCAATTGAAAGCGAAAGTGATGCAAAACTACTTGGAAGTGACAACTAAGTGAAAGAAGAGTCGATGAGCAAATTTTGTAAAGGAAGGACCCAAATTTTTAAAAGTTTATGAGGCGGTGCTTGTTAAAGCTCCAATAAGCATCCACTCAGTTCAAGCAGCATGAGGCATTTGAGAGATTGGTGCATAGTAAAGATGGTCTTTTCCTTCATCTAAAGGATCCATAGGAACCAATAAGGATTAACATAACTCTGTCAACCCCTCACTAGAGTTAGAGTTATTAGCGAGTTGAAACAACATGGAGGATAAAAAAATTGACTAGTCAACAACAATAGTAGAGAGTAGCTAGGAGCCAAAAGGCGTATCGCAGTTAAAGCAGAAGATTGAAGACTCAACAAAGACGAGGAGTTATAGTGTCAGCAAAGGCTTCGACAAGGATGTCGAAGGAATAAGTGGGGGAGAATGTCATGGATAAAATTATAAATATGGTGTTTAATATAATGCTCATGTATGTTCGTGTCTTTGGGTTTATTCATACTTTACATAGCATATATATGGACGATCGAAGGCTTAATAGCCCCAATTTAGTTGGGTTTGGTGGCCATTTTAGGTTTGTAAATAAAGGTTGTGTCATGTGGACATTTATAGGAGATCTCAGTTTGTAGTGGACCATTCTGGTTCTTTTGTTATGCAACCATTCATAACATGTGAAGTCTGTTTGTAATTTGCATTGGTCATAAAGTGTTTCCTGAAATAATTGCTTATGGATCCCGAGTGAGGCATTTTCTCTAACCCGTTTTCTCTTTTGTAGGTCCTATGGGACCATAGGAGGTTTCGGGGAGACTGACCTTTGCAGATGGATATGCAAGGGTGCTGCACGACTTAGGCAAAACCAGCTAAGTCCGTGATAATAGGTTGGGGCTTCTTAGTTGCCACCTCATATTCTCCTCTCCCCTTCTCTTCCTCAGATAGCAGACTTGGAGATTTGAGGAGCATCATCGCAGCTCTACTGTGTGGATCACCGCTAAAGAAGAGGATGCTTGACCTTTTTTATCCTCTCATATAAATCTGTAGGGATTCAGGAATATATGATCTCCCTAAGTAACACAACTATCTCACATGTGGTTTTCTGTATTACGGGTTTTATGCACCAATCTACGTACGACGACGGACACATATTGGGAAATTTGAGGTTTTTATTTTATATTCTTCTAATGCGTATATGATATCACCCCTAGGTTTCCCAACAGAAATCCTGGCCGCTAGGGGTGCCCCATGTAGCCAAGAAACTATTAGGATCAAGAGCATTAAGGTAGGGGGGGGGGGGGGGGGGGGGGAGGGGGGTGAATTAGTGGAGCGGAAAACTTTCGACGATTAAAACTGCGTTCGTACGTTGAAATCCGATTCTGACATAAAAGTCATTTCGTGCAGATAATAACTTTGAAAGCTTATGAAAATGTATTTGAAGTAAAGTAAGAAAGACAGTTTGCAGTTAATATAAATAGCAAGAATAAAATGTAAACCAGAGAAGATGATAGTTTATAGTGATTCGATCAATCGTGACCTACAGCCACTCCTCTAATTACTCTTCCGTCGAGGCCACCAACATCCTTTACTAGGCGAAGATCAACCTCCTTCTTACACCCCTCTTCTCCTTTTACTGTTTCACTCCTTTTACTGGGTTTAGGAGACAACCCTTACAAGCACTAACTCCTCTCAAACTAATCTAACACTTAAACTCAAAGAGGAGGGGATCTCTCAAGTGATCTTAACAACGTTTTTTCACTTTTATGCTCTCTATGCTTGTGTGCTTTAACCAGGGATAAGAGGGGTGTTTATAGGCTTCAAGTTGATTCAAACTTAGAGCCTAAAAATATCTCATCCCGGGTTCCCCGGGCACGGGCGGTACCACCGCCCAGTCTCAGTTTGGCTGACACTGACCTGGGCGGTACCATCGCCCAGGTCTAGCGGTACCACCACTTGGGATGCAGTCCTAGGTGGTACCACTGCCTAGACTGGCGGTACCACCGCCTGGCACCCTGCCAGCGGTGGTATAACCGCCCAAACTGGTGGTACCACCGCCTAACACAGTCTCGAAGATTGTGACACGACGATGAGTCTTCTTGGGGCACTGTTTGGGCCTCTTATTGGGCCCAAAATAGTTCTTACATGGGCCTAGTTGGACCCTAATTGGGTTGGCCCAAATTAAATCCCAATTACGTGCTAACTACGATTCCTAAGACATATTCTAAGCTAAACAAATCCCTATGTCAATTCTTCCGGCGAGCTTCCAGCGATCTTCCGGCAAACCTTCGACGAACTCTCGGCAATGTTCCGACAGACTCCCGGCAAGCTCTTGGACTTCACGACGATCTTCTTGGCGAGTTCCGACGAGCTTCTCTGGCAAGCTCTGCGACTTCTCGGCTGGTTCCCGTAGAACTTCCGACGAACGTCCGGACTTCCGACAAACTCTCGAACTCCCAACTTGTTCTCGATCTTGACTTCGGGACTTCATTTTGCTTCATGTCTTGCTATCATAGTTAATCCTACACATGTAAAACACACTTCGATATGGACAATTAATCAATCCTATGCATCTAATCAACTTGTCCGACATGTCATTGGTCCCTCGACGCTTCGTCCGATTCTTCGGCTCATCGTCCTCTCTTGCGACCTATTGCCCAATCGGCTAGTTGACTCTACAACTCCGATATCCTTGGCACAATCTCCACTCTTCTTAGCCCGATGCCCGAATCCACGGCCCGAAGCCTTCTGTCGATACGTCGACCGATCCACCGGCCCGATGTCCAATCTTTTGACATGTTCCTCCAGCCCAACATGATTTTTCCTGCTTTAATTGTCTCATCCTGATCGAAGCATCCTGCATCACTCGAAACGCAGATTAAAACAGAAACACATATTGATTAGTTTCATCATTAAAATTCGAGATTCAACAATCTGTCCCTTTTTGATGATGACAACCAATCGACGATAGAGTTAACCTTAACTCCCGGAATTTAAACAAACTCCCCCTATCAATATGCCATATTGATAGAAACTCTTGGATTCGAAAATCAAAGCAACATGTCATGATCAAATCATGACATAACATCAACATACTTCTCCCCCATTGTCATCAACAAAAAGGAGAAGTACCACTATCAAGTGTTTGGATATAAGTTCAACTCATTGCATGAAAAATGTAATATCCATTTTTACCATCATGCAAGTTTGTAAGCTTAGATCATTTGGCAAGTTCTACAACATACTAGTTAGCCAATTTTACAATATTTTAGAACATGCAAGCTAGCAGTTTTGAGATGTTCAGAGAGCAACTCTTGCTTCTTGAAATATGCAAGTTGCAAGTGTTAGGACCCTTTTTCTAAGCTTTTGAATAATGTTTGTCGAGTCTGTTTAGTTCAGTTGTTTATTGAGTCGGTTTGGTTCGGTTAGAGTCAAATAGAGATTTATTTAATATTTATTTATTATTAGAGTTCAAGTCCTGATGGACTCTAGGTGGAACTCTATAAATAGTGATGTAACCCTTTTTTTAAGGAATCAATCAATCAATGAATGAAATATTATTCCATTCTATGGAGAAACCCTAGGAGGCCGATCCCCTCGAAGCAATCAAGGAGGTCGATCCCCTCGAAGCGATCATTATCATTCCCTTTTCTCCCATTTCTTCTACGATAAGAACTTAGGGTCTTATCAATTGGTATCAAAGTGATGACAAGACTTTAGGGTCCTATCATTTGGTATCAGAGCAGCGATCCTCGACGTTCTCATTGCAGTTCATCATTAAAAAAAAAAAAAAAGAAAGAAAGAAAGAAAGAAAGAAGAGAAAGAAGAGAGAGAAGAAGAAGAAGCTGCAGCCACACACCCCTGCTTCCCTTGCTTGCGGCCAGCCCACCACTGGCCGTCGCTGCTCTCCAGCTAGTGACCGACCTTGCCTCGCTTCCGACCAGAGTCCACCGTGGTCATCGCCTCACACTCAAGTCACCACCGCTGCTAGGAGATGACGCTGCCAGCGTCTCATCCTATCGTAGCATCGCTCCCCTTCTTAACTGATGCTGCAAGGCAACTTCTTCCCCACCGCCGCTGCTGCTTCCTGACCGCTCCATCACCACTTCCCACTGCCCAGCCAAAACCCTAACCAAGCCCCCCCCGGGTCGTAGTCGCAACTGTCGGTTGCCGCAGCCCCTCGTTGCAGCGGTTGCAGAAACAGAGCTTCCTCTATTACCGCAACCCCTCGTCGATCGCAGCACCGCCTCAAGCGCCGTCGCCTTCCAGCCGACCCACCACCGCTGCCAGCCACCGTGAGTCGACTGCTGCTCGCCTCCCAGCCGCCGCTCCCCCTAGCTCGGGCAAGAACGACCGCTGCCACTCCCCCTTGCTCTGCCCCTTGGTGACCGAAACAAGGCAATCCTCTTGCTGTTGCAAAGCAGTCGCCAGTCCTCTTGCTGCTGCGATGACGCTGCTCGTTGCCCAGCCTGCTACTGTTGATTCCTATTTTCCACTATAGCCTTAACCTCGGCAACGCCACCGCAGCTGCCCTCCAACAGCACACGCAGCAAGTTCTTGTGCGGCAGCTTCAACCTCGACGACACATGCACCGACTCCTCTTCTAAACCTCGGCCGCTTCAACGGCACCGTAGCATCCTCAACCGCATGCAATCCCTCAGCATCACCAACGCCTCCTTCCGTAGTGCAGTAGAGACAAAGCAACGCTACCTTCTATCCGCACCATCACAACCACCGTAGTGACAGGCCCTTAGCGACGCTGCCCCTAGCCGCACCACCATCGCTGCCTCCTAGCCCTCAGCAGTAGCGATCCCTCCATGCTGCAACCACAGCAAGCATCGTTGCCTCCCATGCAGCGAACGCAACTACATCCCCGCATTCTCGCAGCAACCCTTCATTCCAATAGTGCTACCACTGATTGCATCACAACAATAGCACAGAGTAGGGCAGTGATTTATGCCCTAGTCTTGACACCAGAAATAGGAGTTGAGATTATAGATTTGCAGTCTTACAAAATGGCCACCGATAACTCAATGAAAGCACAAATGGAAGCATTGAAAATCAGAATTGAGAACCGGCTGCAAGAAACACTTAATGATTTCAAAAAGAGCCTACTGGAGAGCCTCAGCAAATTTCAACAAGATGGGAGCTCAAGTTCTACATTGCACAGATCTGGAAATACTGGAAAAGGGCCCTAAGATTGTGACACAATATACTCATACATGAAGGTGGATGGACAGCTCGCCAAAATTTGTCAGACTTCTACAGTGTTGGAATATCAGAGTAGGTTTGAAAGATTGTTAAATCAAGCTAGAGATTGGTCGAAATGACAACTTCTGGATACATTTATTGAAGGGCTTATTCCAGAGATCCGATGTGAAGTTAAGGCTCGTCAACCCCGCACTATGATAGTTGCGATCTCATTCGCACATCTACATAAGAAAAAAATCAACAGAGAAAATTATGGAAACAGAAGTGACAACAACTAGATGATCAGTAAGCCACGCACCCCATCTATTCCCAACCAAAGCCTTGACACCCGAGGACTAACCCAAGAAGAACTCAAGAAAAATTCAGCAAAGGGTTTTTACTATGATGAAAAGTGGAGTATGGAGCACCAATGTAAACAAGGGAAACATATGATGATTGAGCTAATTGGAGAGGAACCAAAAGCAGAAGAGTTGGACTCCGATCATGAAGGTATAAATTCTAATGAAGACGTTAAACCTACCGTACATACAATGCATACATTAGCCGACTACTCTAACCCGCAAACTATGGAAGTTGGCGGAACTCTAGAGTATCAGCCTATTATAGTTTTGATTGATACTGGTAGCGCTAACAATTTTATGGACAATGAGACTGTTGATCGATTGGCCCACCACATTGAAGACTATGATAGATTTGAAGTAAAGATCGTTGATGGATGGATTTTCACTTGTGATAGTAAAGGTTCAAAGATAAAATTGATTATATAGGCTAGAAGTTTCTTGCAACGATTACTACTCTGAAAGACCAACCTATTGCTTACACTATCAAAAAGTGGATATCATACTTACTTGATCAACGGGTTGTGATACGTTGCAGACAGTCTATGACTAAAGTGTTGAAAGAGAAGCTCCCCGAGATTGATGCTGCTCAACCTTGAGGACAAGGCTGATTTGAAGAGGGAGGAATTGTTAGGACCCTTTTTCTAAGCTTTTGAATAATGTTGTCGAGTCTGTTTAGTTCAGTTGTTTATTGAGTCGGTTTGGTTCAGTTAGAGTCAAGTAGAGGTTTATTTAATATTTATTTATTATTAGAATTCAAGTCCTGATGGACTTTGGGTGGAACTCTATAAATAGTGATGTAACCCTTTCTTTAAGGAATCAATCAATCAATCAATGAAATGTTATTCCATTCTATGGACAAACCCTAGGAGGTTGATCCCCTCGAAGTGATCAAGGAGGACCGATCCCCTCGAAGTGATCAAGGAGGGCCGATCCCCTTGAAGCGATCAAGGAGGCCGATCCCCTCGAAGCGATCATTATTATTCCCTTTTCTCCCATTTCTTCCACGATAAGACCTTAGGGTCTTATCAATTGGTATCAGAGCGACGACAAGACTTTAGGGTCTTATCAGCAAGCTAGCAAATTTTTGCTTCCTTTGCAATGTTTGAGCTTGCAATTTTGCTTCCATTGCAAAGTGCAAGTTTAGCATATTTAACATCTTGAGATAGGCAAGATAGCACATTTTTACATTTTCTTGAGATTTCAAGCTAGCAATTATCGGTGATGTTCAAGATAGCAATTTTTTCTCTTTTGAGAAGTGCAGTTTTTGCTTTCTTCTTGAATTATGCAAGCAAGCTATCTCCCCCTTTGTCGTTGTCAAAAAGAAGGGAAGACCCTTTACATCAATTTCTAAATCATGACAAAGGTAAGTATCAATCTTATTTATGCATCATTACATTTTCAAATTAAGACATACACAATTTCAAAACCTTATATTTCATTTTTCATTCACGATATCGAAAAATCAATCAACATTATGAGTATATCATACATGATATTCAAGTATTCATGATACATCATTTTGGCAACATGATCATAGCTATTCAAATGATTGTATCTAAATGTCAAAATTCATTACATTCTATCATACATGATCATTAACTTCTCATTTGTATTTTATGCATAATTTCACTTCATCACATTCAAAATATCAAGAGAATTTTGGTGATGAGATAAACATTTCATGAATGCAAAGAATTTTACATAATAAAATTCAAGTCATTTATCAAGATATCGAGTAGCATATCAAAGTTAATTTGAATATATCATTTTTAGCAAATACCAAGAAGAATCATATCATTAACGAATCTTGATTCATAGAAAAATTTCATGTATCGAATATCGAGAAATCAAGATGATGATTTATATAAAAAAATATCACAAGTTATATTCAAGAGAAAAATCATCATTCATTTTCAACTCATTCAATTTGTCAAATCAACATTTCTTAGATATGCATGATACCAAAACATGGTTTCAAATGTTTGACATATAACATGCATAAATTCAAAAATTGAAAGGAGAAGGGATTAATTCAAAGGTACAAAGATTTCAACCATCTCATAAACAAATGTAAGACCAAGTCAAGAACCCAAAATTCCATGAATCAAAATAATCAAAATGATCATCAAAGGTAATCTCATGTTATTCCAAGAAATCAATATTATGATTTTGATAAAACTCATTTCAAATTCAAATCATCAAAATCACTTTCATGGTCGAAGAGATTCATAAAAGTGATAGATTCATTAATCTCCTTTTTGAAAAATCGATAAATTTGAGAAATTTTTCAAGAAGAAAGGTTTCCTCTTTTTAGTTTGTTTCATACAAGCATGCATTTATTTTTTTAATGCCAAATCAAAATATATATATCATCGTTTAAAATGAAAGTGCAAGATTTATCATCATAAAAATCATCAAGATCAATAAGGCATAAATCACTCAAAAAAATATCATTATTTCAAATCATCATGCATAATTTTGAAAAATAAATTTATTAGGCATGATATCATCAAACATGATTTCATAAGGCATTTTTAATCAAAATAATTTTGTTTATCATGAATATGTAATTTTCATGATTATTTTTAAAATTAATAGAATGATAAGCATGATTCCTAATTTTTACATTTTCATTATAAAACATGTAATTTTCAAAAAATTAATTCTAAACTAAATAAAAAAAGGAAAATACATCATGAAAAAATCAAGTAATTTCAAAGTAAATTAGGGGGATATTGATTATCTCATCATTGAAAGCGGTTAAGGCATAGTTTGCCACCTCGCCTTTCTTGATTTTCCCCTCTTCTTCGGAGGAGCTCGATTCATCCCAATTTGTGTTCTTTTTCTTGCGTTCAAAGCAAGTAGTTACGTTTTTTTTGTTCTTTAACTGTTGTTTTTTAAATTTCATTTGTAGTTCAAGTTCACCATCACTTGAGCTTATGCTCGAGTGGTCTTCAATTATTCTATATCCCAAATCATTCCTGTTCTTTGGAAGGTGGTTCTCATATTCGTCAAGTGCCACATTTGTCATTTCATAGGTCATCAAAGACCCAATTAGTTCTTCAAGTGGTAGGTTGTTAACCTCTTGTATTGTGGTAACTTTAGTGTCCCAAGTTTTAGAAAGTGAGCGTAAAACTTTGTTTACAAGTTCAAAATCTGAAAATCTTTTACCAAGTGCTTTTAAACCATTGACGACATCCGTAAAACAGGTGTACATGTCAACAATGGTTTCGCTTGGTTCCATATGAAAAAGTTCAAAATCATGCATTAAAAAATTAACTTTAGAATCCTTAACACTACTTATGCCTTCGTGTGTGATTTCAAGAGTTTATCATATATCGAAAGCCGTTTCGCAAGTAGAAACCCGATTAAACTCAATTTTGTCTAAGGCACAAAATAGAGCGTTCATAGCTCTAGTATTTAAAGAAAATATCTTCTTCTCCAAATCATTCCAATCTTTCATTGGAAGAGAAGACCTTTTAAAACCAGATTCGACAATGTGCCATAAATTCAAATCCAATGAAAGCAAGAAAACCCTCATTCGAGTTTTTCAATAAGTATAGTCCATCTCATTGAAAAAGAGAGGACGAATGAGAGAGTGACCCTCTTGAAAGCCGAAAATGACCATTTCTATGTGGGTGTTAAACCAAAATAGAAAACCACGGCTCTAATACTAATTGTTAGGATCAAGAGCACTAAGAGGGGGGGTGGGGGAGAGGGGGGGGGGGGGGGTGGGGGTGAATTAGTACAGTAGAAGACTTTCGACGATTAAAACTGCGTTCATACGTTGAAATCCGATTCCTACTTAAAAGTCATTTCGTGCAGATAATAACTTTGAAAGCTTACAAAAATGTATTTGAAGTAAAGTAAGAAAGGTAGTTTGCAGTTAAGATAAATAGCAAGAATAAAATGCAAACTAGAGAAGACAGTAGTTTATAGTGGTTCGGTCAATCATGACCTACATCTACTCCTCCAATTCCTCTTCCGTCAAGGCCATCGGCATCTACTAATGATCTTCCTTTACTAGGCGAAGATGAACCTCCTTCTTACACCTCTCTTCTCCTTTTACTGGGTTTAGGAGACAATCCTTACAAGCACTTACTCCTCTCAAACTAATCTAACACTTAGACTCAAAGAGGAGTGGATCTCTCAAGTGATCTTAACAGTGTTTTTCCACTTTTATGCTCTTTGTGCTTGTGTGCTTTAACTAGGGATGCGAGGGGTATCACCTTGGGTTGATTCAAACTTGGAGCCTAAAAACATCTCACCTTGGGTTCTCCGGGCACAGGCGGTACCACCGCCTACGCTAGGCGGTACCATCGCCTAGTGTCAATTTGGTTGACACTGACCTAGGCGGTACCACCACCCAGGTCTGGCGGTACCACCGCCTAGGATGCAGTGCTGGGTGGTACCATCACCCAGACTGGCGGTACCACCACCTGGCACCTTGCTAGTGGCGGTACAATCGCCCAAACTGGCGGTACCACCGCCTAACACAGTCTTAAAGACTGTGCCATGACGATGAGTCTTCTTGGGGCACTATTTGGGCCTCTTATTGGGCCCAAAACATTTCTTATATGGGCCTAGCTGGACCCTAATTGGGTTGGCCCAAATCCAATCCTAATTACGTGCTAACTATGATTCCTAAGACATATTCTAAGCTAAACAAATCCCTATGTCAATTCTTTCAGCGAGCTTCCGACGATCTTCCGGCGAACCTCCGACGAACTCTCGGCAATATTCCGGCAGACTCTCGGCAAACTCCTAGACTTCGCGATGATCTTCTTGGCGAGTTCTTACGAGCTTCTCTAGCAAGCTCCGCGACTTCTCGGCTAGTTCCCGTAGAACTTCCGATGAATGTCCGGATTTCCGACGAACTCTCGAACTCCCAACGTGATCTCGATCTTGACTTTGGGACTTTATTTTGCTTCATGTCTTGCTATTGTAGTTAATCCTACACATGTAAAACACACTTCAATCTAGACAATTAATCCTAAGCATCTAATCAACTTGTACGACATGTCATTGGTCCCTCGACGCTTCGTCCGATTCTTTGGCGCATCATCCTATCTTGTGGCCTATTGCCCAATCGGCCAGTTGATGCCGCAACTCTGATATCCTTGGCACAATCTCCGCTCTTCTTGGCCTGATGCCCGAATCCACGGCCCGAAGCCTTCTGTTGATACGTCGACCGATCCACCGGCCCGACATCCAATCTTCTGACATGTTCCTCCGGCCCAACATGATTTTTCCTGCTTTAATTATCTCATCCTGATCGAAGCATCCTATGTCACTCAAAATGTAGATTAAAACATAAACACATATTGATTGGTTTCATCATCAAAATCTGAGATTCAATAGAAACCCGGCTGCAAGAGCTGTTATGTAGTAGGTTGAGGGCAGCCATGCTGCTCTCGTTCCTACTACTTTTGCCCAGGCCAAGAGTAGTAAATTGGAGCTCTCGGCTAAGGTTGCAAGCAGCCATCGGCCAATCCAAGCGGCAGCTATTGAATCTCAGATTTTGATAATGAAATAATTGATGTGTTTTTTATCTGATTTGTGTTTTGAGTGACGTAGGAAGCTTTGAAAGCTTCGATTAGGGAGAGACAATTAAAAGCATGAATAATCATGTTGGGCTAGAGTGGAATATGTTAGAAGATTGGACGTTGAGCTGGGGGATCAATCGACATATCGGCAAAAGGCTTTGGGCCATGGGTTTGGGCATCGGGCCAAGAAGATGTTGAATCTCGGATTTTGATGATAAAATCAATTGATGGGTTAATTGATCTAATCCATATTATTGAGTTAAGTGTGCAGGATTAACTACGATAACCAGAAAACATAAAGCAAGAATACCAGAGTCAAGTTCGATGGACGTTTAAGAGTCCGAAGAATCATCGGAGATGCTGCCGGAACCAACCAAGAAGAAATCGGGAACCTGTCAGAATTTTCGAAAGTTCGCCGAAGAGATCGTTGGAGGTTCACGGAGATCACCGAGAAGGCTCGGCTATTCGTTAAAGTCATCACAAGATCGGGAGCTTACTGGGAGTCCGTCGGAAGAAGTTCGTCGGAAAGCTCGCCAGAACAAGACTCGACGTTCGCGGTTGAAAACTTGCTTAGGATGTCTTTTGTTATGTAGTTCACTTGTAATTAGGATTAGGATTAAGAGATAATCCTATATCCTGGTTAGGGGCCAATTGGGCCCAAAATTAGACTTGGTTTGGGCTAAATTTGAAGCCCAACCAGTGAACCGAAGGGTCTGGCAGTGGCACCGCCAGACTGGGCGGTGGCACCTTTTGGCTGGGTGGTGGCACCGCCAGTCCACTGTTAGTGTCAGACACTGACAGGCGGTGGCACCGCCAGCATCGGGAACCAAAGAGAATTCAAATTTTGGAGCCCAAATTTGAATCCTCTTGAGGCCTATAAATACCCCTCAAATCTCAACTGAGATGACAACTTTTTGAGAAGCAATTGATTGAGAGAAAGGTCGTAGAAAAGTCTTAGCTAGTCTTGTTTTCAATTCGCTAGTGTTCACCTCCTTCTTTCTTGCTGAAAATCTGTAAGAGAGTGAACCGCTTGTAAAAAAGTTGTAAGAGGGGTATTTACCCTTCCCTTTCAAGAGATTTGCTAGTGGAAGGTGGGAGCCTCATCGAAGAGGGGCCTCGCAAGTGGATGTAAGTCATTTGACCGAACCACTTTAAAATCGGCGCAATCTCTGGTTTGCATTTCATTACTACTATTTATATTACTGCAAACCTTCTTACTTGCTTTATTTCCTCATTAACTTTGCTGCACAACTTTGCGAATACGCTTTCAAGTTAAGCACTTCCGAGTTCAATTTTTATCGTACGAAAGATTTGTCAAAACCGATGTTTTAATCCGCTGCACTAATTCACCCCCCCCCCCCTCTTAGTGCCGCTCCGATCCTAACAATTGGTATCAGAGCTAGGCTCACTCTCATACTTGGTTTGATACCCAAGAGAGATGGCTTACTCCGGCATACATGAGGGTCATTCTATCACACGTCTACCCTTGTTTAATGGGTCGGATTATACTTATTGGAAGACTCGTATGAGGATCTTCCTTATTTCCATGGATTTCGAGCTTTGGACTATTGTTGAAAACGATTTAAAAAATCTTCTCTTCCGATGAGCGAATGGAATGAATCGGAGAAGAAGGTTTTTGCTTTAAATGCAAAGGCTATGAATGCCTTGTTTTATGCACTAGACAAAAATGAATTTAATCGTGTTTCAATTTGTGATTCGGCTTTTGATATTTGGATAACTCTTGAGGTCACTCATGAAGGCACTAGCCGAGTGAAAGAGTCCAAAATCAACATCTTTGTGCACTCTTACAAACTTTTCCAAATGAAACCAAGTGAGTCCATCGGAGACATGTACACCCGGTTCACGGATGTCATCAATGGACTCAAAGCTCTTGGTAAAGATTTTACTAACTTTGAACTAGTAACTAAAATCTTAAGATCCCTCCCTAAAAGTTGGGATCCAAAAGTTATGGCCATTCAAGAGGCCAAAGACCTTAAAACATTCCCTCTTGAAGAACTTATTGGGTCTCTAATGATCTACGAAATGACATGTCAAGCTCATGACGAGCTTGAGAACCCCCTTCCAAAGAACAGGAAGGATATGGCACTCACATCACAAGAAGACCATTTGAAAGGAACATCAAGTGATGAGGACAGTGATAATGACATTGCACTTTTGACTAAAAATTTTAAAAAATATTTAAGAAAAAATAAATTTAAAAATAATATAAAAAATAAATTCGAACACAAGAAGGACCAAGTGATTTGCTATGAGTGCAAAAAACCGAGACACTACAAGAACGATTGTTCTCAAGCCAAAAAGAGAACATCAAAGAAGAAGGCACTCAAGGCAACGTGGGATGATTCAAGCACGTCTGAAGAAGAGGAGTCCAACACCGAGCAAGTTGCTCATTATGCCCTAATGGCCATCAGAGAAGAGGTAACAGATTTAATTGATGCAGATTTACCTTATCATGAATTATTAAATGCCTTCCATGAGTTATTTGATGAATGTAAGATAATTAGTAGAAAATATAAATTGCTAAAAAAGGAGCATGATAGTCTCACTTGTGATATCGATAAATTAAAAACTGAATATCATGATAGTTTAGCTCCATGTATAAAATGCTATGATATAGAATCTCTCCAAAAGGATAACTTGCTACTTAAGGACGCCTTGAAGAAATTCGAGGTTGGTAGTAAGTCTTTGAACATGATCCTTACAAATAAGGGTCACGTTCCTAAACGAAGTGGAATCGAATTTGTGAGAAGTCCTTACCAAAATCCAACCACCTTCATTAAAGGCCCCACCCTACATGTTCGGCACCAAAGCAATTGCAACTTTTGTTACAAATATGGACATAAAACTTATAAATGTCCATTCAAGAAAATTAGTCTGAACAAACTAATTTGGGTTCCTAAAGGCACCATGATCAATTCTATGCAATATGATGAACAAGTTAAATCAGTTTTTAAGGCACCCAAAAGAAAATGGGTACCTAAAAATAATCCCTTCTTGTAGAAACATACACCATCATAAGCTAGGAGCAAGAGATGGTATCTAGATAGCGGATGCTCAAGACATATGACTGGAGATCCATCTCATTTCTCTATGCTCACTAGTAAAGAAGAAGGGTACGTCACCTTCGGAGACAACAACC
Source organism: Musa acuminata AAA Group (assembly GCF_036884655.1). Taxonomy (NCBI): domain Eukaryota; kingdom Viridiplantae; phylum Streptophyta; class Magnoliopsida; order Zingiberales; family Musaceae; genus Musa; species Musa acuminata. Next base: position 2,920,547 of record NC_088336.1, on the reverse strand, counting down.
AAGGCAAAATCATTGGCAAGGGAACCATAGGTAACAAATTAAAATTTTCTATTGATGATGTCTTACTAGTTGATGGATTGAAACATAATCTCTTGAGTGTTAGTCAATTATGCGATAATGGTTATATCGTTAGATTTGAATCAAATGTGTGTATTATTGAAAAACCAAACCATAACATAACTATGATTGCATTAAAACAAAATAATGTCTACACCATCAACCTTGATGAACTAAGTAATGAAATGTGCTTCTCCGCTTTAAATGATGATGCTTGGTTTTGGCATAGGAGACTAGGCCATGCAAGCATGAAACTAATATCTAAGATCTCATCTAGAGAATTAGTGCGAGGAATTCCAAATATAAAGTTTATTATGGACAAAGTATGCGATGCATGTCAACTAGGTAAACAAATAAAAACTAGTTTCAAACCAAAAACTCAAATTAGCACCACTAGACCATTACAATTGATTTATTTGGACTTATTTGGACAAATTGACATGACAAGTCTAGGAGGAAGCAAATATGCGTTTGTAATTGTGGATGACTATACTAGATACACTTGAACATAGTCTACCCAAGTATTTTTGGGCCGAAGCCGTAAATACGGCTTGCTACATCATGAATAGGGTCCTAATAAGACCATCCCTATCAAAAACTCCCTATGAATTATGGAATAATAAAAAACCAAATATTTCCTATTTTAAAGTTTTCGGTTGTAAATGCTTTATTTTGAATGAAAGGGATGCCTTAGAAAAATTTGATGCTAAATCCGATGAAGGCATCTTTCTTGGTTACTCTTCCGTTTCTAAGGCTTTTCGGGTTTCTAACAAAAGAACCTTAGTAATAGAAGAGTCTATTCATGTAGTTTTTAATGAAATTTCTAATTTGAAGAAAAATGATTTTGATGATGATCTTGGTTTTGATAATTTGAATTTAAATAAACCCCCTCCTCAAAATAGCAACTTGGATGCACCTTCTTCCGAAATTTCCTTACCCAATGAATGGAAGTATATAGATGCTCATCCAAAGGAGCTAATTATAGGAGATACATCAAAAGGGGTTCAAACTCGTTCCTCTTTCAAGAATTTTTGTGCTAATGCCGCCTTCCTTTCTCAAATCGAACCTAAATGCATTGACAAGGCCATAAAAGATGATTTTTGGGTTATTGCAATGCAAGAGGAATTAAATCAATTTGAGAGGAATAAGGTATGGAAGCTTGTTCCTAGACCTAGTGACCATTTAGTCATTGGTACTAAATGGGTCTTTAGAAACAAGCAAGACGAAAATGGTATCGTGGTTAGAAACAAGGCTAGATTAGTGGCCAAAGGTTTCAACCAAGAAGAAGGTATCGATTACGAAGAAACCTTCGCTCCCGTGGCTCAATTAGAAGCCATAAGGATGCTCCTTGCCTATGCTAGTAGTAATAATTTTAAACTGTTTCAAATGGATGTCAAAAGTACTTTCTTGAATGGTTTTATTTTCGAAGAAGTATATGTCGAACAACCTCCCGGATTTAAAAATTCTCTTCTTCGTAATCATGTATTCAAATTGACTAAGGCTCTCTATGGCCTGAAACAAGCTCCTAGAGCTTGGTATGAAAGGCTTAGTTCCTTTCTTATTTTAAATAATTTTACCAAAGCCAAGGTTGATACTACATTGTTTATCAAACATTTTGAAAATAATTTTCTTATTGTGCAAATTTATGTTGACGATATTATTTTTGGCTCTTCGGATGAATCACTATGTGAATCATTTGCCAAATGTATGAGTCATGAATTTGAAATGAGTTTAATGGGTGAATTAACTTTCTTTTTGGGATTACAAATCAAACAACTTAGTGATGGTATATTTCTTAACCAATCTAAATATATATTAGAATTGTTAAAACGATTTAACATGGATAATTCAAAAGCAATAAACACCCCTATGAGTACTTCGACTAAGTTAGATATGGATGAAAATAGTAAAAATTTCGATCAAAAAACATATCGGGGAATGATAGGTAGTCTACTCTACCTCACTGCGACTAGACCAGATATTATGTTTAGTGTAGGACTTTGCGCTAGGTTTCAATCAAATCCTAAATTATCTCATCTTAGGAGTGTTAAAAGAATATTTAGGTATCTTAAAGGAACTCCAAATTTAGAATTGTGGTATCCAAAATCTGAAAAATTCGATTTAATAGCTTATGCAGATGCTGATTTTGGCGGATGCAGGATAGATAGAAAAAGTACATCCGGAACATGCCAATTTTTAGGACATGCACTTGTTTCTTGGACTTCCAAGAAACAAAATTCAGTTGCACTATCTACGGCGGAAGCCGAATACATTGCTGTAAGTGCATGCTATGCACAAGTTGTTTGGATGAAAAATACATTAGAAGACTATGGAATTCACTTTAAAAACATTCCCATAAAATGTGATAATACTAGTGCCATATGTCTTACTAAAAATCCAATTCAGCACTCTAGAACTAAGCACATCGACGTTAGGCATCATTTCATACGCGATCATGTCCTTAACAATGATGTTGTTCTAGAATTCATTGACACAAAGCATCAATTAGCAGATATATTTACAAAAGCTTTGAATGAAGACCAATTTGAATTCATTAGAAGGGAATTAGGTATGTTAAATTATCCCTAAGAATAAACTTGTTTGAATGGATTTTTCGTAAAGTTTTTCATCCTCTCTCCGTTCCTCGATGAATCTAATCCTTCTCTTTCGATTCTAAATGACATGTTAAATTATCTTATCCTATCTTGAGTCAAACATCGCTCCCATCTGATCAAGATTAATGATTTTATGATATTTTGTGAATCTCGAAATTGATTTTGATGGCTTGATTATGAGTTTCAAGTTGACGAATTGAATTTGAATGGATTTGTATTCAAATTATGGTCTTGACTTTTTGGAGTTACTACTTGAATTTTTTTTTATCACAATCTCTTCCTTGTACATCTACAATTTTTGTTATTTATAGGAAGAAGAGATTTGATAAAATGGATGAATGCTGAATTTTCCTTTAAGATTAACTCGGCGTAAGTATTTTAGCATACTTAATTTTGAATGATAAAATTTTTGTATGATCAATGCTGAATTCCTGATGTTATAATCACAAATTATTTGCTTCAAGTCTCATTCCCTTTTTGTTGATGACAAAGGGGGAGAAAAGTGATGACTTGTACCATTTTGATAGCATGACTTATATGAATTGCAAAAGCTTGTGTGATATGAATGTCTTATATGCCTTGAAAAATACCTTGCAAAATCCTTGAGAATATCACAAGATTGATTGATCATATTGAAAGCATGCCTTACATCTATATCATGACATTCATGTTGCAAAATCTTTAGCTCGAGCGCCAGGCGGTGGCACTGCTCGGTTTGGCGGTGGCACCGCCCGATACACCCTTTAAAAACCGAAGGGTTAGGGCCGGCGGTGACACCGCCCCCAACCCGTGAAGGCCTCCCTCAAACTCTCCCAAAATCTTCCTAACTCTCATTCTAACCTCTAGAAGTCTTGGAGAGGGATTCTTCTTGGTCGAAACTCTCCATCCTCCAAGAAACACTCCATAAGGTAAAATATTTCCTTCCTCTTCTTGTTTTACCTACTCATTACAATTTCATATTTTTATTCCTATCATCTTGTCTAGGTAATGGCTCCTAAAAGATCAAAAGGGAAAAGGATTGAAGGAGATTCATATGACCACGATCTTTTTAGATCCAAAGAAGAGGCCCTTAGGTTTCCAAAATTTGAAACAAGATGTATCCATAAGGGTAAACACGTTGATCTCGATGAACTAGGAGACTTAGAACCCATTAGGTGGTTTTCTCATCTAGAGGCTCTACCTCTCCTACAAATAGATGAACCAATTTATCCTAGGTTAGTTAGGCTCTTTTATGCAAACCTATGGGTAGATAACGATAGCCTAAGTACTTACCTTCTTGGAACACAAATTAGGATTACTGATAATACTATTTGTGAACTAATTGGAATCACTGAAAAAGATAGGGGCTACTATTTTAAAGGTAAATGGGATGTTAATATAATCGGAGCAACCTACACCGAAGCTGTCGAAACTATTTTTGCAAACTCGGACCTCGGAATAATACCCAAGAGTTGCGAACACTTACTACCTTTTAACTCTAAGATTCTTCATCATATTATAACAAGCATACTATTCCCTAAGCAATATCATCTTGATGAAATGAGTCTAATAGAGATAAGTACCATGTATTGGATTATGACCGATCAACATAACTGTTTTGGATACTCAATACGACAACACATGCAAGATATTACAGCTAAAGATACTATGTTATCATATGGGGGGTTAATCACTAGATTTCTTCGTGCCTATGACATTTGCATCCCACCCGATGAAGAAACAATTCAGAGTGATAGATATAACATCATCAATAAAAATCTACTAAAAAGACTTAGGTGCACATTTAACAATGGAATATGGGTAAGGCAACCTAGAAGGACTGATCCTATTCCTCCACTAGTAGAACAACCAGAAACATAAATTTTTAGGGGAAATGAATCTCCTCCTCCTAGTCCCTTTGGCGCAGCACCTTCAGCTCCTGTTTCATCCTCTAAAGGACTCATTATGGCAGAACTGTCTCAGATCAAATTCCAACAAGATCAACTCAAATCGCAACAAGAACAAATTCAACTCCAGCAAATTGAAATTTTGAAGGAACTATGACAAATGAATCAAAAAATAGATGTTATGTATCAGCATTATGGATTACCTCCTAAGGATTAATTGATGTATCTTTTTATTCTGTTATGTTTACTCTTAATATCAAGTTCGAAGCTTGTCATCTTTTGAACGAAAACTGAACCTTCTTCTTAGATGTATTTTTAAAATTCTGGATATATGCTGATTTTTTTTTATGAATGTTTTTTTTTAAGATGAATTCTGGATAAATATTTTTGGCAAATTTGAATGATTAATCTTAATGTTGGATTTTTTCTCTAATGATTTTATGATCACAAATTGTGTGCTTCAAAGTCTCATCTCCTTTTTGTTGATGACAAATGGGGAGAAAAGTGATGACTTGTACCATTTTGATAGCATGACTTATATGAATTGCAAAAGCTTGTGTGATATGAATGTGATATGAATTGCAAGATTGATTGATCATATTGAAAGCATGCCTTACATCTATATCATGATATTCATGTTGAAAATCTTTATCTCCTGTCATAGTAAAAATCGTCCCTTATCATTTGACTTGAAAATGATTTTCATCGAAGTTTCGTATTTACTATTGCTTAATCAGAATAACAATAAGTTCTATGGTTAGAACTTATCGGTTTATGCTTCAATTCAATGGAATGGAATTCAAGTGTTTTTATCTTCTCATAATATGACATATAGATAGGGGGAGTTATGTTTAACTCCATCATCAATTGATTGTCATCATCAAAAAGGGGGAAATTATTGAATCTCGGATTTTGATGATAAAATCAATTGATGGGTTAATTGATCTAATCCATATTATTGAGTTAAGTGTGCAGGATTAACTACGATAATCAGAAAACATAAAGCAAGAATACCAGAGTCAAGTTTGATGGACATTTAAGAGACCGAAGAATCGTCGGAGATGTTGCCGGAACCAACCGAGAAGAAATCGGGAACCTGTTGGAATTTTCGGAAGTTCGCCGAAGAGATCGCCGGAGGTTTGCGGAGATCACCGAGAAGGCTCGACTACTCGTTAAAGTCATCACAAGATCGGGAGCTTGCTAGGAGTCTGTTAGAAGAAGTTCGTCGGAAAGCTCGCTGGAATAAGACTCGATGTTCGCGGTTGAAAACTTGCTTAAGATATTTTTAGTTATGTAGTTCACATGTAATTAGGATTAGGATTAAGAGATAATCCTATATCCTGGTTAGGGGCCAACTAGGCCCAAAATTAGACTTGGTTTGGGCTAAATTTAAAGCCCAACCAGTGAACCGAAGGGTCTGGCGGTGGCACCGCCCAGCACCCGAGAGCCAGGCGGTGGCACCGCCAGTCCACTATCAGTGTCAGACACTGACAGGGGGTGGTACCGCCACTAATAGGCGGTGGCACCGCCAGCATCGGGAACCAAAGATAATTCAAATTTTGGAGCCCAAATTTGAATCCTCTTGAGACCTATAAACACCCCTCAATTCTCAGCTGAGATTACAACTTTTTGAGAAGCAATTGATTGAGAGAAAGGTCTTAGAAAAGTCTTAGCAAGTCTTGTTTTCAATTTGCTAGAGTGTTCACCTCCTTCTTTCTTGCTGAAAATTTGTAAGAGTGTGAACCACTTGTAAAAAGTTGTAAGAGGGGTATTTGCCCTTCCCCTTCAAGAGATTTGCTAGTAGAAGGTGGGAGCCTCATCGAAGAGGGCCTCGCAAGTGGATGTAGGTCATTTGACCGAACCACTTTAAAATCGGCGTGATCTCTGGTTTGCATTTCATTATTGCTATTTACATTACTGCAAACCTTCTTATGAGCTTTATTTCCTCATTACCTTTGCTACATAACTTTACGAATACGCTTTCAAGTTAAGCACTTCCGAGTTCGATTTTTATTGTACGAAAGATTTGTCAAAATCGACGTTTTAATCCGCTGCACTAATTCAACCCCCCCCCCCCCCCCCTCTTAGTGCCGCTCCAATTCTAACAACATGTAAACTCGTTTTATGGATATCGTCAATGGTTTAAAAGCACTTAGTAGAAGTTTTTCGGATTTTGAACTCGTAAATAAAATTTTACTTTCTCTTAATAAGAGTTGGGATCTGAAAGTAACCGCAATACAAGAGGCTAAAAACCTAAATAACTTACCACTTGAAGAACTGATTGGGTCTTTATTGACCTATGAAATGACTAATGTGGCACTTGATGAACATAAGAACCACCTTCCAAAGAACATGAAGGATTTCGGACTTAGAACAATCGAAGACTACTCGAACATAAGCTTTAAGTGATGGTGAACTTGAACTCCTCACTAATAAATTTAAAAAGTTCATGAAACAAAAATTAAAGAACAAAATGAACACAACTACTTGCTTTGAATGTAAGAAGAAGAATACAAATTGGGATGAATCAAGCTCCTCCGAAGATCAGAAGAAAATCAAGAAAGGCAAGGTGGCAAACTACGCCTTAACGGCATTCGATGATGAGGTAATCGAAACTCCCTTAATTTATTTTGAAATTACATGATGCTTTCCATGATGCTTTTTTTTTATTTAGTATAGAATTAATTTTCTTGAAAATTATAAGTTTAAATAATATAATGAAAATGCTAACGAATTAGGATTATGCTCATCATGCTTACCTTTCCAATGATTTTAAAAATAATCATGAAAAATGTATATTTTATGATAAACAAACAAAATGATTTTGATTGAAAATATGAAATCATGCTTGATGATTTAATAATGCATAATGATGTTTTGATACCATGATTGATGATTTTATTCTATGCATGAGATTTTAAAAATTATGCATGATGATTCTTACGATTTATGGATTATCGATTTTTATCATGATGAAATGTTACTTTTTTGGTTTTAAATATGATGTATGTTTTCATACAAAAACTTGAGCATATTGATTTGAAATCATATTTAACAGTTTTATAATTCAAAATTATGCATGATGAATCTTGCAATAATGAAAGTGCCTTATTGATCTTTGTTGTAATAAATCTTACACTTTTGGTTTTAAACATGATGCATGTTTTTATCTAGCATAAATGAAATAAAATCATATGAATTGAAACAACTAAAAAGTGTAAAACATTTTTCTTGAAAATTATTTTTCTCTATCTTATTGACTTTAATGAATCTATTTGATCATCTTTTTTTTATGAATCTCTTGAAAATGATTTTGATTTGACGATTTGAATTTGAATAATTTTTGTTCAAATCATAATATTGAATTCTTTGAATTACTTGAGATTTTTTTTAATCAAGATCTCTTCTTTTTACCCCTACAATTTTTCTTGATATGTTATTTAAGAGGAGATGTGTCAAAATGAATTATGTCTTTAGGTATTCACATGATCTCATCTTTCATGACATGATTTTTTGTCTTTGTATAACTCCTTGCATTCATCACCCAATTAATTTTTTCTTGATGATATTTTGAATATGATAAAATGAAATTTTACATTAAATACAAATGAGAAGTTAATGATCATGTATGATTGGATGTAATAAACTTTGACATTTAGATACCATCATTTGAAAAGCTATGATCATATTGCCAAAATAATGTATCATAAATGCTTGAATATCATGTATGATATGCCCATAGTGATGATTGATTTATTTGTATTATGCACGAAAAATGAAATGTATGGTTTTGAAATTGTGCATGTTTTAATTTGAAAATATAATGATACACAAATAAGATTGATTCTTGCCTTTGTCATGATTTAGAAATTGATGTAAAGGGACTTCCCTTCTTTTTGACAATGATAAAGAGGGAGATAGCTAGCTTGCACAATTCAAGAAGAAATTTCTGTCTTGAACATCACTGAGAATTGCTAGCTTGAAATCTCAAGAAAATGTAAAAATATGCTATCTTGCATATCGCAAAGAAAAGCAAATTTACAAACTTGCACAACTCTAAATTATTGCTAGCTTGTATGTTGCAAAACTTGCTTTCTTTTTCAAACACTTGCTAGCTTGAACATTGCAAAACAAACATGCTAAACTTGCACATCTTTAATTATTGCTATCTTTCATAATGATCAATTTGGAAATTATGTGTAATATGCAATGATTTGAACTTATATTCTAAATACTTGAGAATTGAACTTCTTTTTGTTGATGACAAAGGGGGAGAAGTATGTTGATGTCATGCATGATTTTATCATGACATGTTGCTTGGATTTTTAAATCCAAGAGTTTCTATCAATATAACATATTGATAGGGGGAGTTTGTTTAAACTCCGGGAGTTAAGTTTAACTCCGTCATCAATTGGTTGTCATCATAAAAAAGGGGGAGATTATTGAATCTCATATTTTAATGATGAAACCAATTGATAATTATGTTTATGTTTTAATCTACGTTTTGAATGACATAGGATGCTTCGATCAGGATGAGACAATTAAAGCAGGAAAAATCATGTTGTGCCGGAGGATAACATGTCAGAATATTGGACGTCGGGCTGGTGGATCGGTCGACGTATCGACAAAAGGCTTCCGGCCATGGATTCGGGCATCGGGCCAAGAAGAGCGGATATTGCACCAAGGATATCAGAGTTGCGGAGTCAACTGGCTGATTGGGCAATAGGCCGCAAGAGAGAACGATGCGCCGAAGAATCAGACGAAGTATCGAGGGACCAAAGATATGCCAGATAACTTGATTAATGCTTAGTATTAATTATCTAGATCGAAATATGTTTTACATGTGCAGGATTAACTACGATAGTAAGGCATTAAGCAAAATGAAGTCCCGGAGTCAAGGAAGTGATTTTGTTAGGAGTTCAAGAGTTCGTTGGAAGTCCGGACATTCTGTCACGGACTTAGCTGGTTTTGCCTAAGTCGTGCGGCACCCTTGCGTGTCCGTCCACAAAGGTCAGCCTCCCCGAAGCCTCCCATTGTCCCTTAGGACCACCAAAAGAGACAATGGGTTACAGAGAACGCCTCAATCGGGATCCACAAGCAAACATCTCCGAAAAACACTTCATAGACAATGCAAATTACAAACAGACTTTACAAGCTCTGAACAGTTACACAACAAAGGGTAAAATGGTCCATTATTGATCGAAAATCTCTCGCACGTGTCCACATGACACAACCTTTATTTACAAGCCAAAAGAGGCCACCAACCCAACTAAAATGGGACTATTAAGCCTTCGGCCGCCCCTCTATATGCTGTACAAGGCATGAACATGCCAAAAGACATGGACATACATAAGCATTACATCAAACATCTTGTTTAGAAGTTTGTCCGTGACATTCTCCCCCACTTATTCCTTCGACGTCCTCGTTGAAGCCTTTGTCGACACTGCAACTCCTCGCCTTTGCTGAGTCTTCAATCTTCTGCTCCAGCTACAATGCGCCTCTTGACTCCCAACTGCTCTCCGCTGCTGTTTTTGAGTAGTCGAACTTTTGATTCGACATGCTGCTTCAACTCACCAATGACTCTGACTCTGGTGTGGGGTTGGCTGAGTTGTGTTGATCATTGTTGATTCCTACGGATCCCCTAGATGAAGGAAAAGACCATCCTTACTATGCTAGTCTCAAAAATGCCTCATGCTGCTTGAACTGGGTGGATGCTTGTTAGAGCTTTTAACGAGCATCGTCTCGCAAACTTCTGAAGTTTTGGGTCCTTCCTCCACAAAATTTGCTCATTGACTCTTCTTTCACTTAGTTGTCACATCCAAGTAGGTTCGCATCACTTCCGCTTTCGATTGACATTTCGTTGGGAAATGAAGCGGACAATCTACTCTCAGTAGCACTGATCACCGTTGGTGAGGATTTGACAACTATTGTCTTTCATTATTTTCGAAGGGTCTTTGAACTTGTGTAGAGCTCCTCTGCTGGATAGATAAGAGAATTGGGGTACTCGGTTTCGCCCATTCTCTTAAGAGTTGAGAAGGCAAAGGTTACTTGACTTCGCCCGCCTCCTCGAGGTTGTACTTCATGCATCGAGCTGGTTACTGGCCTTCGCCTGCTCTTTGCTCACACTTCTGAAGCACTTGAAGTGTTTGCACTCCTTGCGTTGAGTTAGTTACTGTGATTTACCTTCTCAATGCCATCGAACTTCTGGAATGCAGGAAGTTTTCACTCCAACTTGGAGTAATTCTCTCATAGGTTTGGTCGCCTCTGGGATTGTACCATCTTCTCCATCAACCCTACCGCCTACTCCACTGAGTAGCAAAGGTACAGCACTGCATACTGCCTGCTTCGTTCCTTGGTTATGCAATCTTGCATGACCCGAAGTCCTTCACTTTCGGCTATCTTGATGAGAAGCACAGTGACACCGGTCTTACGAAGTTCTTCGGCCTCTACTCTTCAGCCTTGTCTCGGTACTTGGAGATTGCCTCTGCATTCTCCACCTCCTCGGCCCCTTTCACGACCAAGCGCTCTCCCTCCATGAGAGCAAGGGATCAATGACTTTCACGGAAGTCCCACCGCTGCGGTACCATGGCGCTGCCATGCCCATGGCCATACTATCCGTTGCCTCGCATCTGCATCCCTTTTCTTTGCAATCAGTAGATATGCCTCTGTGGCACTCCTCCGAGTCCACCTCCATTCTAACTGATGCTTGATTTTGGGTAGCTAAGTCCCTCTGGACTCGTTGTTGCTTCCTTACCCCTTTCGACCCCCTGCTTCGACACCTCTGTGTTCTCCAAGCAATCTGTTTGGTCGATGAAAAGACAGACTGCAACTCCCATGCATGGCCTCCACCATCACATTGTAGGGTTTGCACCGATTCTGTTCTCCTTAGCTTCCTTGGTAGCAACGTTCGCTTACTCGACCTTGTCCTCTGACTTACCGAGCTCCCTTAAGCGAATATGAGCTCTAGAGTAGTTCAACTCTCCAACTGCTTCGATCATACCTCTGCATGATCAAGTCCCTCCCATGGAACCCACTGGTACTTGCATTCTAACTTTTCCCTTGGTGGAACACAGCCCCTATATGCTGATGACCAAGGCTTTCATCTGATGCAAAATTCGATGCACGCACGGAAGACCCGCCTCTATGGTACCATGGCCTTCACTCCTTGAATCCATAGCCCTTCTTACCGTCGTGTTGTTCACCAAAGTGGAGCTTCCAGTAGCTCCCGATCATACCTCCATATGATCTAGTCCCTCACGGGACTAGATTGTGTGTATCGCATTGCCATGAACTGTTCCACCACGATCCGCTGCACCATGTCGCCTCCTGGTGACATCTCCATTGCATTCTGATCCTTGTGGAATAAACTCGAATTGTGAACCCTCCATGTGTGGCCTCTGCCAATACATCATCGGGTCTCTTCCACCTTCGATTTTGTTCGCTTCTTTGGCAATCGACCTTCATCCACCCACTCTTGGGCCACACCTAGATGAAACACTGCTCTAGGATAGTCCGTCGCCTAGTAGCTCCCGAAGTCCACCGACTTCATTGTAATTTGTGCACCATTGTCTGGATCCTGGGCCACTGCCCCTACTAGCACAATATCCGCTGCACACCGCTTCCTTCATGGAAACTTGAATGGCAACATTGTGGCATATTCTTCAAGAGTACCCACCTTTGAGTCCTCTTGCCCCGTGCTAAGGTCTTCTGAACTCAACTTTGCCTCCGTAAATTGAGTCGCCTTAGTTCCTCCATCAAATGCTCCTTCGAGATAAGGTGCATGTGCCCAGAAGCTCCCTTCGTCTTTGGCACCATGCAAGATGAGTCCGCTCTATGAGAATGAAGGACCCATGGAACAACATGATCCTACTCTTGCCTCTGCGAGAGTTCATGTCCTTGACCTCTGTCTAAGGAAAGCAATGTGCCTCCGCTCCATGTTCCAACTTCTATGCTGGCTCCCTTCATGCGGCTTGGGTACTTCACCAAGTTACACCCAAGTTGCTCCGCTCCTCGTTTTTGCATTGAGTAGATGGTGGCCCTCGCGCCCACCATTCCACGGGTTAGCCCTCCCTTGAGTCCGATCTCCACATCGACTCCAAGTGTGCCTTCATTTAAGTTGCTTTGGGTCACTCTCCCACTTGATCTCGCAATGCATCCACCAATGCATTCTCTCGAGCGAGATCATGCAACGACTCCTCTTTGCTTGCTCAATCCATTGAGCTTCGTGGAGTTGTTGTTTGTTGAGGTACTCCTCCTCAACTTGTGAGGTCCTTCCCACATGATTCTCCCTCTGGAGGGCCGGGACTTATCCCTCCTGCATAACTGTCCCATTGGAGCAACATCTCTCTTCATTTCGGAGACCACCATCCCCTTGGACTACTCCGATCTGCTGAACAAACTATGCATTGTTCTGCCTCCTGCAAACGCACTTGCTAGATTGTGACTCCACGTCAATACAGCCCCCACTGCGCCACTCAAGGCCTAGCAACATGCTGAACTCGTTGCACACTTTAGCTTCCTATGGACGTATCCTTCACATGCCGAAGAGAAAGTTTCAATGCTCCCTGGTGCCGAGTTTCGGTCGCCTTGGGATGGCCGCGAACATTCCATCGTCTGCATATAAGCCCATGCATGAGTACCGAATTCTTTGAGTTATCAATTCCCCTCACCTCTGTGAGCTTTGCACAACTCTTTCGATCGCTAAGCAACTCATTCCACCTTGGATGGTCTCATCCTTTACTAAGCGCCTCGCTTGCCTTGAGCACCATTAAGTATAGTTGTCAACGTTGAGCCGTAGCTCAAACTCAGCCATCCCAACCTTTGTGTGCTCCGCATTCTTCCAAGCTTGTCTGTTCTCGTGGTGCCTCTTGCGTGAAGGGTTGGCCATTCCTCTGAATGCCAATCTCAGATGCCCGCTCCTCTGAGCGACTCCTTTTCCCTACATCTCCATGCCCGTTTTCCCCCAAACGGTCGCGCGTATGCTGACTACCCTCAACGCAGCCCCGCTAGGTCCCCCACGTTTGCATGCTAAGTGCTTCTATGAGTGCTTGTCCCGCTCTGATACCATTTGTCACGGACTTAGCTGGTTTTGCCTAAGTCGTGCGGCATCCTTGCGTGTCCGTCCGCAAAGGTCAGCCTCCCCGAAGCCTCCCATTGTCCCTTAGGACCACCAAAAGAGAGAACGGGTTAGAGAGAATGCCTCAATCGGGATCCACAAGCAAACATCTCCGAAAAACACTTCATAGACAATGCAAATTACAAACAGACTTTACAAGCTCTGAACAGTTGCACAACAAAGGGTAAAATGATCCATTATAGACCGAAAATCTCTCGCACGTGTCCACATGACACAACCTTTATTTACAAGCCAAAAGAGGCCACCAACCCAACTAAAATGGGACTATTAAGCCTTCGGCCGCCCCTCTATATGCTGTACAAGGCATGAACATACCAAAAGACACGGACATACATAAGCATTAAATCAAACATCTTGTTTAGAAGTTTGTTCGTGATAGTTCGTCGGAAGTTCTGGCAGAACCAGCCGAGAAGTCTCAGAGCTTGCTAGAGAAGCTCATCAAAACTCACCAAGAAGATCATCGTGAAGTCCAGGAGCTTGCCGGAAGTCCGCCGGAACATTGCCGAGAGATCGTCGAAAATTCATCGTAAGTTCGTCGGAAGCTCGCTGGAAGAATAGACATAGGGACTTGTTTAGCTTAACAAATGTCTTAGGATTTCATAGTTAGCACGCAATTGGGCTTGGATTTGGGCCAACCTAATTAGGGGCCAACTAGGCCCATGTAAGAATTGCGTTGGGCCTAATAAGAGGCCCAAATAGTGCCCCAAGAAGTCTCACCATCGTAGCACAGTCTTCGAGACTGTGTAAGGCGGTGGTACCACCAGTCTGGATGGTTGTACCACCCCTCGTAGGGTGCCAGGCGGTGGTACCACCCAGCACTGCCCCTTAGACGGTGGTCCTGCTAGACTGGGCTGTAGTATCGCCTAGGACAATGTCAGTGTCAGACTGACACTGGGTGGTGGTACCGCCCGTGCTCGGGAAACCCGGGATGAGAAAGTTTTAGGCTCCAAGTTTGAATCAACTTGAAGCCTATAAATACCCCTCTCATCCCTGGTTAAAACACACAAGAACAAAGAGTCTAAAAGCAAAGAAACATTGCTGCAATCTCTTTAGAAATTCCCTCCACCAAGTCTAAGTGTTAGAGTTCTGTTTAGAGAGGAGAGTGAGTGCATGTAAGGGTTATCTCCTAAACCCAATAAAAGGAGAACATGGGTGTAAAAGGTGGTTAGTCTTCGCCTATTGAAGGAAGACCGTTAATGGATACTGGTGGCATCAACGGAAGAGGAATCGGAGGAGTAGATGTAGGTCATGACGACCGAACTACTATAAACTGTCGTGTTCTCTGGTTTGCATTTTATTCTTGCCATTTACATATTGCAAACTACTTAGATAGTCATTACGCTTCCTTATGCTTCCAAGTTATTAACTTTCCGAAATCACTTTCAATGTAAACGACTTTTATCGTACGAAGGTTTTTTAAATCGACGTAGTTTTTATCGCTACACTAATTCACCCCCCTTCTTAGTGCCGACCCCAATCCTAATAGTACCGCCCAAACATAGTCTCCCAAGCAGTAGTACCACTAGACTAGGCAGTGGTATTACCCAGTGTCAATGATGTAGGCGGTAGTTGTTAGGCTCAAGAGCGCACTAAGAGGGGGGGGGGGGGTGAATTAGTGTAGCGAAAAACTTTCATGATTTCAAAAACCTTGTTTCGATTAAAGTTGATTCAACTCAATTCGTTTCGGAAGGAATTTGAGCTTGAAGTCTAAAGTGAAAATACAAGAGAAGACTAAGGTGATTTGCAGCAATGTAAATCATAAAAACCTAGATTTCGTAAAGTCTTCATAGAAAGCCGATCTTAGAAGATGTTTTACGTCAAAGCGAGTGTAGATGTATTTAAAGCATAGTAAGGAGGAGAGGCATTTTGCTATAAAGGAAAGATGCTCAAAGTAAATGCAAACCGAGATTTTAGAGTGGTTCGGTCAACGTGACCTACATCCACTATCAGCTTCCTCCTCCGACGAGATCACCGATGTCCACTAGAGGTCTTTCTTCAATAAGCAAAGGCCAACCACCCTTTTATAGCTTTTCTCCTTTTGACGGGCTTAGGAGACAGCCCTCACAAGTTTCACTCCTCTCTTGAATGATCTCAACACTTAGAAGAAAGAAGGAGGAGAACTCTAGCTTTTACAATACTTTAAGGCCTCAATGACTCAAGATTAAAGCAAGTTTTTCATGCCCTTTCATGAAGGAAAGGGTGGGGTTTATATAGGCCCCAATGAGTTTGGAAATAGAGCCTAAAAGTATCCATTCTCGAATTTCCAGGGTCCTGACGGTACCATCGTCATAACTGGGCCGTACTACCGCCTGTCATCTGTCACTGAGTGGTACTACCACACAATCTGGGCGGTACTACCGCTTGACAATGCTCGAAGACCGAGCTTAGGTGGTACCGCCGCCTGATAGGGGCGGTAACACCATTGACAGCAATAACTGCTGGCGGTACCATCGCCTGACAGGGGCGGTACTACCACCCAGAATCCTTAGGAGATCGAGTCTCCTGGGCGGTGCCACCGTCGGCTAGGAATTCTGGATCCGAATGGGCTGTTTCATTCAGCCCAATTTGGGTCTGTTAAGGGCCCAGTTGGCCCCTGATTAAGTTAGTGGGATCACCTCCCAATCCTAACTTAATCTACACTCTAACTATGACAATTAAGATATGATTACTGTAATTTATGTTCCAGTGCATCAATCGCTCTTCCGACGAACTTCTAGTGCACATTTGACGAACCCTCAATGATGCTCCGGCGGACTCCCGGCAAGCTCCTAGATTTCGCGACGATCTTCTTGGCGAGTTCTGACAAGCTTCTTTGGTAAGCTATTGGACTTCTCGGATGGTTCCCCTAGAACTTCTGACAAACGTCCAGATATCCGACGAACTTTCGAACTCCCAACGTGATATTGGTCTTGACTCCAACTCAACACCTACTACATGTATTACTGCCATCGTAGTTAATCCTGCATACTTTTCTCAACATATAAATTGATCAACAAATGATAATTGACTTCATCATTAAAATTCGAGATTCAACAATCTCTCCCTTTTTGATGATAACAATCAATTGATGACGGAGTTAACCTTAACTCCCCCTATCTATATGTCATACTTGAAAAAAGTCATTTTTGAATTCAAAGCCTTTGAATTCAAGAGACATATTGATAAGTTAAGTTCATTTAAACCTATCAATACACCCATCATGATTCCTATCATGATGTAACTTTCTGAAAAAGATGTCAAGGCATGACATCTATTTTCAAGTCTTATATTTCAAATGTGAAGGATAACAATCATAGCAATTTCATCATATGACAAGATATCAATTTGTAATATTTCAAATTCAGCTTTAGATATCTTATCATAATACAAACATTTCATATGTAAAATTGTATACATTTATCATCAATTTACCATATATTTCTCCCCCTTTGTCATCAACAAAAAGGAGAGCGATTCAACAATACGTGTGGTAAAAATTCATGTCATAAAAAAAATCATACTAATCATATTTCAAGCATTCAGGACATGGTATCATTCAAAAGTTCATTAAAGAGATAGCTTTAATTACTTCTTCCCTTTTATTTATCATTAAGGCTTTGCATGAAGGAGGAAAGTAAGGAGGAAAAGCCATTGAGAACCAACTTTGAATGAAGTTAAAAATGATAAGAGAGTTTCATTTCATTTTTTTATTAAAAATGATAAAATCATGCTTCATTTTTCATAAGGATTAAGATATACATGTGAAATTAAATCCTTGCAAGTATTCATCTCAAAAAAAAATAAAATTCTTCCTTCATCAAGAAGGAATTCATGTGAAAGAATCATTACATCAAATCTATTTCTCAATCAAAATTCATAAAAGATAAATCCATGAGAGATGCATTTGTTAATTAATTCCATGTATCAAAAATCATTTAGTGATAGAGCATGAATATAAAATAAACTTGATATGGCATAGACTCATGAAAGCTCCATTCAAGAAATACATTAAGTCCGGAAGAGAAATATAACAAAATCATATATTCGGATAATGTTTTGTCATAGCTTTTCAATCACAATCATGAAGGTATAACATGCTCATCATCATGGAAACTTTTAGCATGAAAGCATAAAGTTTCCAACTTTAAAGTAAACATGTTATTGAGGCACACAATCTTATCATCATGTAAAATTCATATCATGAAATTTTCAGCATTGAGTTTAAGTGATTGTTCAAAGAATAAAAAAAGTCTGAAAATAAAATTTAACAAATTTATGCATTCGGTAAAATCAACATTCCTAATTCTCTTCTAATAAAATCAAATTGTTCTTCACTTAAAGGCTTTGAAAAAATATCAACTAATTGATGTTTAGTATCTATAAACTCTAGGATTATATCATGATCAGTGACATGATCTCGTATAAAGTGATGCCTAATATCAATATATTTTGTTATAGAGTGTTGAATGAGATTTTTTGTTAAACATATTGTTCTTATGTTATCACATTTTATGGGGATATTTTTAAGATGAATCTTATAATCCTCTAAAGTGTTTTTTATCCACACAACTTGTGCACAGTATGCACTAGCTGCAATGTACTCAGCTTCGGTAGATAGTGCAACCGAGTTTTATTTCTTGGATGATTAAGAAACAAGTGCATGTCACAAAAATTGACATGTTCCTGATGTGCTTTTTCTATCTAGTCTACAATCAGCAAAATCCACATCAACATAAGCAATTAGCTCAAAATTCTTAGATTTTGGATATCATAATCCTAGATTTGTGGTTCCTTTAACATATCTAAGTATTCTTTTAACTACTTTGAGATGAGATATCTTAGGATTAGATTGAAACCTAGCACAAAGTCCTACACTAAATATGATATCCTGTCTAGTTGCAGTGAGGTACAGTAAACTTCCTATCATACCCCTATAAGTTTTTTTATCAAAGCTTTCACCACTTTCATCAATTTCTAACTTAGTGGAGGTGCTCATAGGAGTGTTGATAGCTTTTGAGCTATCCATATTAAACCTCTTTAGCAAATCTAAAGTATATTTTGTTTGACTAAGAAAGATGTCATTACTTAGTTGTTTGATTTGTAAACCCAAAAAGAAGGTTAATTTTCCCATCAAACTTATTTCAATTTCAAGACTCATATTCTTAGCAAATGATTCACAAAGAGATTCATTCGTGGAACCGAAGATAATATCATCAACATAAATTTGAACAATAAAAAAATTAGTTTTAAAATTTTTGATAAACAATGTAGTATCGACCTTGCCTTTAGAGAAATTATTTTTAAAAAGAAATGAACTAAGTCTCTCGTACCAAGCCCTTGAGGCATATTTTAAACCATAGAGAGCTTTAGTCATTTTAAACATATGATTAAGGAGACTAATATTCTTAAATCCGAGAGGTTGTTCAACATAAACTTCTTCGGAAATAAAGCAATTAAGAAAAGCACTTTTAACATCCATTTGAAACGACTTAAAGTTATTACTACTAGCATAGGCAAGGAGAATCCTTATGGCTTCTAATCGAGTCACAGGAGTGAAGGTTTCTTCATAATCGATATCTTCTCCTTGGTTGAAACCTTTGGCCACTAATCTAGCCTTGTTTCTAACCACGATACCAGATTCATCTTGCTTGTTTCTAAAGACTCATTTAGTACCAATAACTAAATGGTCATTTGGCCTAGGAACAAGCTTCCACACCTTATTTCTCTCAAATTGATTTAACTCATCTTGCATTCCAATAATCCATGAATCATCTTTTATGGCTTCATTAATACATTTTGGTTCAATCTGGGAGAGAAAAGTGACGTTGGCACAAAAATTTTTAAGAGAAGAATGTGTTTAAACCCCTTTTGATGTGTCTCCTATGATTAGCTCCTCAGGATGAGCATCTATATACTTTCAATCCTTAGGTAAGGATGTTTCAGAAGTAGATGCATCTAAGTTGCTAGTTGGAGAAGGGGTTTCATTTAAATTCAAAGTATCAAAATTAACATCATCATCAAAATTATTTTACTTAATTTTGAGAATCTCATTAAAAGCTGAATGGATTCTTCTATAATTAAAGTTCTTTTATTGAAGATACGAAATGCTTTAAAAATCAAAGAATAACCAAAAAAAATTTCTTTATCGGATTTAGCATCAAATTTTCCTAAGGCATTTTTTCATTCAAGATAAAACACTTACACCCAAAAACTTTAAAATAAGAAACATTAGGTTTTTTATTGTTCTATAACTCATAAAGAGTTTTGGTGAGTAAGGGTCTTACTAAAACTCTATTCATGACATAGCATGTCGTGTTTACGGCTTCGGCCCAAAAATATTTGGGTAGGCTATGTTCATTCAACATGGTTCTTGTCATTTCTTGTAAATTTTTATTCTTTCTTTCTACTACTCCATTTTGTTGAGGATTTCTTAGAGTAGAGAAGTTATGGTTGTATCCATTGAATTCACAAAATTCTTGAAAATCATGATTTTAAAATTCACCACTGTGATCACTTCGAATTGATGAAATCATAAAATCTTTTTCATTTTGAACAAGTTTACAAAACTTGGTGAAATATCTAAAACATTCACTTTTGTGTGTCAAGAAATAAGTCTATGTGTATCTACTATAATCATCTATAATGACAAAAGCGTATTTGCTACCTCCTAGTCTTGATGTAGAAATTGATCCGAATAAGTCCATATGGATCAATTGCAAAGGTCCAGAGGTGCTTATTTGATTCTTAGGTTTGAAGCTACCTTTTATTTGTTTTCCTAATTGACAAGCATCACACACATTATCTTTGACGAACTTGATATGAGATATTCCTCTTATAAGTTCTTTCGATGAAATTTGGGTGATTAGTTTCATGCTAGCATGACCTAATCTCCTATGCCAAAGCTAAGCATCGTCATTCAGAATCGAAAAACACATTTCATTGCAAAAATCATTGATGTCAATGGTGTATACGTTATTTTGTTTTAATGCAATCATAGATTTATTTTTGTGTGATTTTTCAATAATGCAAGCATTAGATTTGAATTTAATAATATATCCTTTATCACATAATTGACTAATGCTTAAGAGGTTATGTTTTAAATTATCAACTAACAAAACATCTTCAATAAAGAAGTTAGATTTGTTACCTATGGTTCCTTTGCCAACAATTTTACCCTTGTTGTTGTCTCAGAAGGTGACATATCCTTCATCTATGCTAGTAAGCTTAGAGAATTGAGATGAATCTCTAGTCATATGCCTTGAGCATCCACTATCAAGGTACCATCTCTTACTCCTAGCTTGTGATGGTATATGTTTCTATAAACGTGGATGATTTTTAAGTACCCATTTGACCTTGGGTGCCTCAAAAACCGATCTAAATTGCTTATCATATTACATGGAGTTCTTTACGGTTCCTTTAGGAACCCAATCAATTTGTTTGGACTAACTTTCTTGAATGGACATTGATAAACTCTATGTCCATGTTTGCAACAAAAGTTGCATTTGTTTTGGAGCGAAATATGCAAGATAGGGTCTTTAATGAATGTAGTTGGATTTTGGTGAGAGCTTCTTATAAATCCGATTCCACTTCTTTTATGAAAGTGACCCTTATTCCTAAGGATCATATTTAAGGACTTGCTACTAACCTCAATTTTCTTTTCAAGGTATCCTTGAGTAGCAAGTTCTCCTTTTGAAGTATTTCTAAATCATGACATTTCATACATGAGGCTAAACTATCATTATGCTCAATTTTTAATTTATCGAAATTACCAACAAAAGTATCATGCTCCTTTTTTAACAATTTATATTTTCTACTAATTGTTTTACATTCATCAAATAAATCATGGAAAGCATTTAATAATTCATCAAATGATAAATTTGCATCAATTGAACTTGATACCTCCTCTCCAATGGCTATTAGTGCATAATGAGCAACTTGCTCGGTGTTGGGCTCCTTTTCTTCGGATTCACTTGAGTCATCCCATGTTGCTTTGAGCGCCTTCTTCTTTAGTGTTATCTTCTTGACTTGGGGACATTCACTTTTATAGTATCTCGGCTTCTTGCATTCATAACAAATTACTTGATCTTTTTTGGGTTTAAATTTATTTTTAATATCATTTTCAAATTTGTTTCTTTTAATGAATTTTTTAAATTTACTTGTTAAAAGTGCCAAGTCATCGTTAAAGTCCTCATCACTTGAGTTTTCTCTCAAGTGGTCTTCTTGTGTTCTAAGTGTCATATCGTTCATATTCTTTGGAAGGGTATCCTCATGCTCTTCATAAGCTTTGTAAGTCATTTCGTAGGTCATTAGTGACCCAATTAATTCTTCAAGAGGAAAGTTGTTTAAATCTTTGGCCTCTTGAATGGCCGTGACTTTAGGGTCCCAACTCTTTGGAAGGGATCTTAAAACTTTATTAACGGGCTCGAAATCCAAAAAACCTTTACCGAGTCCTTTCAGACCATTGACAACATCCGTAAAACGGGTATACATGTTTCCTATGGTCTCACTCGATTTCATTTAAAATAGTTCATAAGAATATACTAAAAGGTTGATTTTTGACTCTTTCACTCTACTCGTTCCTTCATGAGTCACTTTGAGTATATGCCAAATATCAAAAGCTATTTAACAAATTGAAACATATTGAACTCGTTTTTATCTAGTGAACAAAACAAGGCATTCATAGCCTTGGCATTTAACATGAAAGTCTTCTTCTCCAACTCATTCCAATCATTCATTAGAAGAGAAGACTTTTGAAAACCATTTTTAACAATGTTCGAAAGCTCAAAATCTATAGAAATAAGGAAGATCCTCATTTGAGTCTTCTAATAGGTGTAATCCGTCCCATTGAACATGGGCGGATGTGTAATAGAGTGACCCTCTTGGTTTCTGACAAATGCCATCTCTCTTGGGTTTTAATCCAACTGAGAGTGAACCTTGCTCTGATACCAATTGTTAGGATCCAGAGCGCACTAAGAGGGGGGGGGGGTGAATTAGTGCAGCAGAAAACTTTCAGGATTTCAAAAACCTTGTTTCAATTAAAGCTGATTCAACTCAATTCGTGTCGGAAGGAATTTGAGCTTGTAGTCTAAAGTGAAAATGCAAGAGAAGACTAAGGTGATTTGCAGCAATGTAAATCATAAAAATGTAGATTTCGTAAAGTCTTCGTAGAAAGCCGATCTCGGAAGATGTTTAACGTCAAAGCGAATGTAGATGTATTTAAATCACAATAAGGAGGAGAGGCATTTGCTATAAAAGAAAGATGCTCAAAGTAAATGCAAACCAAGATTTTAGAGTGGTTTGGTCAACGTGACCTACATCCACTATCGGCTTCCTCCTCCGACAAGGTCACCGGCGTCCACTAGAGGCCTTCCTTCAATAGGCGAAGGCCAACCACTCTTTTATAGCTTTTCTCCTTTTGACAGGCTTAGGAGACAACCCTCACAAGTTTCACTCCTCTCTTGAATGATCTCAACACTTAAAAGAAAGGAGGAGAATTCTAGCTTTTACAACACTTTAAGGCCTCAATGACTCAAGATTACATCAAGTTTTTTGTGCCCTTTCATGCAGGAAAGGGTGGGGTTTATATAGGCCCCAATGAGTTTGAAATGGAGCCTAAAAGTGTCCATTCCTAGATTTTGGGGTCCTAGCTGTACCACCGCCATAACTGGGCGGTACTACCACTTGTTATTTGTCACTGAGCGGTACTACTGCTCAATCTGAGCGGTACTACTGCTCAGTCTGGGCGGTACTACCACTTGACAATGCTCAAAGATTGAGCTCAGGGGGTACGACTGCCTGATAGGGGCGGAACTACCACCCAGAATCCCTGGGAGACCGAGTCTCCTGGGCGGTGCCACCGCCGGCCAGAAATTCTAGGTCCGAATGGGCTATTCTATTCGGCCCAATTTGGGTCTATTAAGGGCCCAATTGGCCCCTAATTAAGTTAGTGGGATTACCTCCTAATCCTAACTTAATATACACTCTAACTACGACACTTAAGATATGATTACTACAATTTGTGTTCCGATGTGTCAATTGCTCTTCCAGTGAGCTTTTAGCCAACTTTCAGCGAACATCCGACAAACCCTCGGCGATACTCTCGTGGACTCCTGGCAAGCTCCTGGACTTCACGATGATCTTCTTGACGAGTTCCGATAAGCTTCTTTGGCAAGCTCCTGGACTTCTCGGGTGGTTCCCGCAGAACTTCCGATGAATATCCGGACTTCCGATGAACTTTCGAACTCCCAACGTGATCTTGGTCTTGACTCCGGCTCAAGACCTACTGCATGTCTTACTGCCATCATAGTTAATCCTACACACTTTTCTCAATATATAGATTCGATCAACAAATGACAATAGACTTCATCATCAAAATCTGAGATTCAATAGTGGTATTGCCCAACACAGGCCGTGGTACTGCTAGTACCTCAAAAATTGGGGATGACTCTTTTAGGCTCAAAGTTTGAATCTACTTGAGGCTTATAAATATCCCTCCTATCCTTGGTTAACATACACAAGAATTGAGAGCATAAAAAAAATACTATTATAATCTTGTGAGAACTCCTCTCAAGCTCTAAGTGTTAGTGTGGTTTAAGAGAAGAGTAAGTGGGGGTGTTAAGGTTCTCTCCTAACCTATCAAAAGGAGAATCAAGTGTAAAAGGGTAGTTGATCTTCGCTTGTTGAAAGAAGATCGGTAGTGAAAGTGGGAGTGGATGTAGGTCATAACGACCAAACCACTATAAATTGGTGTGTATTTCTATTATTATCATTTACTTACTTTGCAATTGCTTCACTTCCTCCTTACTTTGCTCTCACTATGCTTACAAATAAGCATTCTCAAATTATCTTTCGAGATTGGTTTTTATCGTACGAAGATTTTTCAAACCGATGTTTTTATCCACTACACTACCCCCCCCCCCCCCCCCCCCCCCAGTGCCACTCTTGATCCTAACAATAGCAACAGTTTCTACCCTTTCTTCCTCTTTTGTGTCAATAAATTTGACATTAAAAGCCCTATCTAAAACACCTCTTAATAGCAAGAAAAGGTGTAGCACAGATTAGAAAACTACAACAAGAAAATTATAGCAATCGTGCAAAATAATTTCAATGCGATTGAATACAACACTCATAGTTTAAAAGCCAATCTTTTGCATGAGCAACCTAGCTCTGATACCACTTTTATGAAAAAAGCTAATCTTTTTCATCCTCATGCAAAAGTTGGTGCGCAAGAACCCGCGAAATCGAAAAACTTCATGAAAGAGAATTACCTAAGGAGATCGTATATCCCTAAAAACTTGAGATTTCTGAGAGAGGATGAAGGTCAATTGTCCTCCTCTCTAGGAGTGATCCACATGACAGGAACTGTGAAGATGCTCCTCAAATCGCTGTCCAAAACTCTTACTCGCGTGCACGACACAATCAAGAAGTGGTTGCCCCTTCTTGTTGTCCACACTCCCCCAAATAGGGGCTGTAGATAAGGAGGAGAGGGAGAGAGGAGAATAGGAGGAGATAGCCAAAAAGAACCTTTAGCCTATGGTTTTTGGTTCCCTCCTATTTATAGAGGTCGCTTGTCAACTTAACCCTAATGGATCCTATCATATTAGGTATTGGATCTCCATCCAACTACCCAAGCCTCTTAGATTAGTAGGTCTCTACCCAATAATCTCTTGATAGGTCTTATTGGATCTCATCCATAGGATCCAATAATTCAGAGGCTTATTGGATATCCAATAAGATAAGGGCTCCAACGGATATCACATATCCGAACTATTGAATCTCGGATTTGATGATGATATCAATTGATGAGTTTGTGATCTAATTTGCATTTGAGTAATGCAGGATTAGCTTCAATCAAGGAGAGGCAAATTGATTGATGCAGGAGGAATTGGACATTGGGCCGGAGTTGAACATATCAAGAGATTAGATGTCGGGCCAAAGGATCGGTCGACATGCTGGCAGAAGGACTTTGTGACATGAGTTTGGGCATCAGGCTGAAAGATTGGACATCGCACTAAGGATATCAGAAGTTGCGAGAGTCAACATACTGATTAGGCAATACGCTAAAGGAGAGGATGATGCGTTGAAAGATCGGACGAAGTGTCAGAAGAACCAATGATATGCTGGACAATATATGATTTGTGCTATGTAATAATTTATCTAGATTAAGTTAGTTTAGATCTAATTGAGTCGGTATTAGGGTGAAACAATGTTAACTCAATTAGGGACCAATTGGGCTGAATCAAGGATGAATTGGGCCCATTGTTTGGCCCACTTAGTGTCCTGTAGAAGGGTCTGGCCATGGTACCACCAAACATAGTCTTCAAAACTATGTTATGCGGTGGTATCACTAGATTGAGCGGTGGTATCACCCAAACACAATCTTCAAGATTATGTCAAGCGGTATCGCTAGACTAGGCAGTATTACTACTTAGTGTTAGTCTGTAGGTGATGGTACTACCTAGTGTTATTCTGTAGGCGATGGTACAACCCAATAATGGTGGTGGTACTGCTAGTACGTTAAAAACCTAGGATGAGACACTTTTTGGCTCCATTTTTGAAGCTATTAAGGCCTATAAATATCTCTCTCATCCCTGCATAGCAAATATAAGAATTGAGAACAAAAACAAGGGAAAACTCTAATGTAATCTTATGAGAATTCTCCTCCTATAATCTAAGTGTTGATTTCTGTTTAAGAGATTTGTGAGTGGGGGTGTAAAGGTTCTCTCCTTAGCCTCTCAAAAGGAGAATAGAGCTGTAAAGGTAATTGATCCTCACTCATTGAATGAAAACCACTAGTGGATGCTGGTGGCCTCGACGGAAGAGGAATCGATAGTGGATGTAGGTCACAACGATCGAACCACTATAAATTGGTGTACTTTATTTCTACTATTTACTTACTTTACAACTGCTTTACTTCCTCGTTACTTTAGTTGCGTACTCTTATGAATGTTTTTAAAGTTAAAATACTTTTTGATACAGTTTTATCGTATAAAGTTTCAAATTATCAACGTAATTTTGCATACGCACAAATTCACCCTCCCTCTTTGGCCTAACTCGATCCTAACATGAACCTCTACTCATCGCAGTACCTACCATATATGTGTGATCCTCTAGGCCCAATATCAAGCTAGCCATGAGTCATATATGTTAGAACTCCTTCTGGCTCATTGAATTATTATCTCCATAATAATTCATTTGACTTATCGATTATGGATGTACTAAGCCACTATGCCGTAGTTCCTAGATGACATAAGTGAATCCAATCCTTTGGACCTATCTATCCTCAGTTATCATATACCTATAGTCCCTCATCCATCTAATATTTTAGAGATCGTATACCGGGCATGGTGCTATCAGGACCATATAGTTTCTACACGAGTCTCACTTTAATCGGATTCTCCGAGAGAACTCTTTTTCTCTCAATCTAAATGACCCTAGCTATGGATTTATCAGAGCAAGAATATATAGGATATTCCTCTCATAATACCGAGAGTGGATAATCCTCTATCGACACTAATAACTCTTATAAGGTTAGCTATCACTCCCAATGACCTGCTATACTAGATTTGGAACCTCCAGATCTATAAGTATAGTATCAAAGAATGGAGTACTCATACAAGACATCATTGGTGTCTCAAATCTAAGGACTAGATACATCACTAGGACGAAGGAATCGTTATCTGACAATAAGGCATCATCAACTATCCATCATTCTATAAGCATATCAATCAGTGAACTCATTCTCCAATAAGCTCATGTACTATATCCCTAGTGTCCCCATATGAGTAGCCATGAGACTAACTGCATCCATCATATAGTTAGGTATACAACACACTAGTCTATCTGGTTATCTCGATGTCCCTTTCGAGTAACCTATGATCGGGATTATTTAGGATCTGTATTTAAAGGTAAATCAATCTCATTATCATAATCTCATCACGATCTGATTCCCATTGAATAAATCCATGGACATCACAATATATTTATGCAATAGGCAATAAATATAACGTGATAAAATATCAAATAATAATAATAACAAAAAAGATTGCGTGTCAAGTCACATATGCTATCACTCACGTGATTGGCTTGCAAGACACCTATGACTATCAATCTTCCATTTGACCTAAAGCCAATCACATATATGTCTGATCCCCATCAGACCCTTGTGGCGCTCAAAGGCAATCTGAGATAATGGCTTTGTCAATGGATCTATGATATTATCGAATAGAACTCTTTCCACTACTACATCTCCTCGAGTCACGATATCTCTAATCATGTGGAACCTCCTCAGAATGTGCTTACACTTCTAATAAGACCTAGGTTCCTTCGCTTAAGCAATCGCCCTATTGTTGTCACAATATAAGAGAATCAGCTCCTCGCTACTGGCACGACTCCCACATCTATAATGAACTTCTTCATCCAAACTCCTTCCTTTGCTACCTCTACTACAACAATGTACTCTACCTCTATGGTCGAGTTAACAGTAGTATCTTGTTTGGAACTCTTTCAGCATATAGCTCCTCCATTCAGGGTGTACATATACCCCAAATTCGACTTACTATTGTTAGGATCGGAGCGGCACTAAGAGGGGGGGGGGGTGAATTAGTGCAGCGGATTAAAACTTTGGTTTTAGAAAAATCTTTCGTACGATAAGAACGGAACTTGAAAGGCTTAACTTGAAAGCGTATTCTTGAAGTTGCGCAGTAAAGGTAATAAGGAACTAAAGAATGTAAGAAGGTTTGCAATAATGTAAATAGCAAAAATGAAATGCAAACCAGAGATTACGCCGATTTTAGAGTGGTTCGGTCAAATGACCTACATCCACTTGCGAGGCCCCTCTTCGATGAGGCTCCCACCTTCCACTAGCAAATCTCTTGAAATGGAAGGGTAAATACCCCTCTTACAACCTTTTACAAGCAGTTCAACCTCTTACAAATTTTCAATAAGAAAGAATGAGGAGAACTCTCTAGCAAATTGAAAACAAGACTTGCTAAGACTTTCTAAGACTTTTCTCTCAATCAAATGCTTTTCAAAAGTTGTAATCTCAGCTGAGATTTGAGGGGTATTTATAGGCCTCAAGAGGATTCAAATTTTGGGCTCCAAAATTTGAATTCTCTTTGGGTTCCCGATGCTGGCGGTGCCACCGCCCAGCCAAGCGGTGTCACCGCCCAGCGTTCGGGTGCTGGGAGGTGCAACCGCCCAGCCCGGGAGGTGTCACCGCCCAGCTCTCGGGTGCTGGGCGGTGCTACCGCCCAACCAGGCGGTGCCACCGCCTGGCTCTCCGATTTCACTAGTTTGGCTTAATTTTAGCCCAAACCATATTTGAC
This sequence comes from Musa acuminata AAA Group, assembly GCF_036884655.1. NCBI lineage: Eukaryota > Viridiplantae > Streptophyta > Magnoliopsida > Zingiberales > Musaceae > Musa > Musa acuminata. The sequence continues at coordinate 2,891,548 of NC_088336.1, read as the reverse complement.
TTTGGGCCCAGTTGGCCCCTAACTAGGATATAGGATTATCTCTTAATCCTAACACATCCTAAGCAAGCTTTCAACCGCGAACGTCGAGTCTTGTTTCGGCGAGCTTTCCGACGAACTTCTTCCGACGGACTCCCATCAAGCTCCCGATCTTGTGATGACTTTAACGAGTAGCCGAGCCTTCTCGGTGATCTCCGTGAACCTCCGAGGATCTCTTCGGTGAACTTCCGAAAATTCCGATAGGTTCCCGATTTCTTCTCGGTTGGTTCCGGCAGCATCTCCGACGATTCTTCGGACTCTTAAACGTCCATCGATCTTGACTCCGGTATTCTTGCATTGTGTTTTCTGGTTATCGTAGTTAATCCTGCACACTTAACTCAATAATATGGATTAGATCAATTAACCCATCAATTGATTTCATCATCAAAATCCGAGATTCAACAATCTCCCCCTTTTTGATGATGACAATCAATTGATGACGGAGGTAAACATAACTCTCCCTATCTATATGCCATATTATGAGAAGATGAAAACACTTGAATTCCATCCATAGAATTGAAGCATAAACCGATAAGTTCTAACCGTAGAACTTATCGTCATTCTCATTAAGCAATAGTAAATACAAAACTTCGATGAAAATCATGATAAGAGACAATTTTTACTACGATAGAAGATAAAGATTTTCAACATGAATTTCATGATGTAAATGTAAGGCATGCCTTCAATATGATCAATCAATCTTGCGATATTTTCAAGGATTTTGCAAGGCATATAAGACATTCATATCACACAAGTTTTTGTAATTCATATAAGTCATGCTATTGTTATGGTGTAAGTCATCACTTAGTCATCACTTCTCCCCCTTTGTCATCAACAAAAAGAGACAAGCCAGCTAATTGATGATCATAGAAAAAAGGTTTAGCATTTAATAGGAACCAAAGGTCATCATTCAAATTTGCCAGAAATAGTTTATCCAAAAGACATCATCATTTATGCAGATCAAAACAGTAGTTATCTAAAAGGAAGGATCAGTTATCGTTCAATCGATGACAAACTTTGAACTTGTTGTTAAAAGCAAACAGAACAGAATAAAAGATACATCAATTTAATCCTTAGGAGGTAATCCACAGTGCTGATACAGGATATCTATTTTTTCATTCATTTGTCGTAGTGTCTTCAAAATTTCAACTTGTTGATTCTGAATTTGTACTTGCTGAGATTTGATCTGAGACAATTCCGCCATAATGAGATCTTCAGAGGAGGAAACAGGAGCTGAAGGTGCTGCGCCAAAGGGACTAGGAGGAGGAGATTCATTTCCCATAAGAATTGGTGTTTCGGGGTGTTCTATTGGTTGAGGAATTGGATCCGTCCTTCTAGGCTGCCTAACACATATTCCATTGCTAAAAGTGCACCTAAGTCTTTTCAGTAGGTTTTTATTTATTATGTTATATCGATCATTTTGAATAGATTCTTCATCGGGTGGAATGCAAATGTTATAGGCATGAAGAAATCTAGTGATTAACCTCCCATATGGCAATATAGTATCTTTAGCCATAATATCCTGCATGTGTTGGCGAATTAAGTACCCAAAACAATTATGCGGACCGGTCATAATCCAATACATGGTTCCTATCTCTATTTGACTTATTTCGTCAAGATGAAATTGTTTGGGGAATATGATGCTTGTGATAATGTGATGAAGAATTTTAGAGTTGAAAGGCAGTAAGTGTTCACAGCTCTTGGGTAGGAAGTCAAGGTTTGGATTTGCAAAAATTGTTTCTACGGCTTCGGTATAGGTTGCTCCTATTGTGTTGACGTCCCATTTACCTTTAAAATAGCATCCCCTATCTTTTTCAGTTATGCCAATTAGCTCACAAATAGTGCTGTCAAATATTCTAATGGGTGTTCCTAGAAGGTAAGTGCTTAGGCTATCGTTGTCCTCATATAGGTTGGCATAGAACAATCTAACTAATCGCGGATAGATTGGTTCATCTATTTGTAGTAGAGGTAGAGCTTCTAGGTGTGCAAACCACCTAATGGGTTCTAAGTCCTCTAGTTCATCCAGATCAACGTATTTTCCCTTATGGATATATCGTGTTTCAAATTTTGGAAAGCTAAGGGCTACCTCTTTTGATATAAAAAGATCATGGTCAAATGAATCTCCTTCAATCCTTTTTCCTTTTGATCTCTTAGGAGCCATTATCTAGACAAGATGATGATGAAATTGTGAAAAATAAGCAAGGGAAAGAGGAAAGAAAAGAGGGAATGGGATACCAAAAAGAGGGATTTAAAGTGTTACCTTATGGAGATTATGTTGAGAGATGGAAAGCTTGGACCACCAAGAATCCTTCTCCAATGCTTCTAAGAGTTAGAATAAGGTTTAGAGGGAATGGGAGAGGGTTTTGAGAGCCCTTTTTTCGGGTTGGGGGCGGTGTCACCGCCGGCCCTAACCCCTCGGGTTAATAAGGGTCGCTCGGTCGGTGCCACCGCCAAACCGAGCGGTGCAACCACCGGATCTAGCGGTGCCACCGCTGGCATCCCGCGGAGGAAAGAAAAAAAATTTTTCTTCCTCCCTTTTGTTTAGCTTCTTCCCTCAAGATCATAAGTTATACATTAATGGATCATTTTGAATTGAAGAAGAAGGAAGAAATCAAATCCACAAAAGAAAGGAAAAGGACGAGTCATTTTTCGTGAAGCTTATTTTAGGGACAATTTAACATGCCTAATTCCCTTCTAATGAATTTAAATTGATCTTCGTTCAAAGCCTTTATAAATATATCTGCTAATTGATGCTTTGTGTCAATGAATTCTAGAACAACATCATTGTTAAGGACATGATCGCGTATGAAATGATGCCTAACGTCGATGTGCTTAGTTCTAGAGTGCTGAATTGGATTTTTAGTAAGACATATGGCACTAGTATTATCACATTTTATGGGAATGTTTTTAAAGTGAATTCCATAGTCTTCTAATGTATTTTTCATCCAAATGACTTGTGCACAACATGCACTTGCAGCAATGTATTCAGCTTCCGCCGTAGATAGTGCAACTGAATTTTGTTTCTTGGAAGTCCAAGAAACAAGTGCATGTCCTAAAAATTGGCATGTTCCGGATGTACTTTTTCTATCTATCCTGCATCCGCCAAAATCGGCATCTGCATAAGCTATTAGATCGAATTTTTCAGATTTTGGATACCACAATCCTAAATTTGGAGTTCCTTTAAGATACCTAAATATTCTTTTAACACTCTTTAGATGAGATAATTTAGGATTAGATTGAAACCTAGCGCAAAGCCCTACACTAAACATAATATCTGGTCTAGTCGCGGTGAGGTAGAGTAGACTACCTATCATTCCCCTATATGTTTTTTGATCGAAATTTTCACTATTTTCATCCATATCTAACTTAGTCGCAGTACTCATAGGGGTGTTTATTGCTTTTGAATTATCCATGTTAAATCGTTTTAACAATTCTAATGTATATTTGGATTGGTTAAGAAATATACCATCACTAAGTTGTTTGATTTGTAATCCTAAAAAGAAGGTTAATTCACCCATTAAACTCATTTCAAATTCATGACTCATACATTTGGCAAATGATTCACATAGTGATTCATCCGAAGAGCCAAAAATAATATCGTCAACATAAATTTGCACAATAAAAAAATTATTTTCAAAATATTTAATAAACAATGTAGTATCAACCTTGCCTTTGGTAAAATTATTTAAAATAAGAAAGGAACTAAGCCTTTCATACCAAGCTCTAGGAGCTTGTTTCAAGCCATAGAGAGCTTTAGTCAATTTGAATACATGATTAGGAAGAAGAGAATTTTCAAATCCGGGAGGTTGTTCGACATATACTTCTTCGGAAATAAAACCATTCAAGAAAGCACTTTTGACATCCATTTGAAATAGTTTAAAATTATTACTACTAGCATAGGCAAGGAGCATCCTTATGGCTTCTAATCGAGCCACGGGAGCGAAGGTTTCTTCGTAATCGATACCTTCTTCTTGGTTGAAACCTTTGGCCACTAATCTAGCCTTGTTTCTAACCACGATACCATTTTTGTCTTGCTTGTTTCTAAAGACCCACTTAGTACCTATGACTAAGTGGTCACTTGGTCTAGGAACAAGCTTCCATACCTCATTCCTCTCAAATTGGTTCAATTCTTCTTGCATTGCAATGACCCAAAAATCATCTTTTAAGGCTTCGTCAATGCATTTAGGTTCAATTTGAGAAAGGAAAGCGGCGTTAGCACAAAAATTCTTGAAAGAAGAACGAGTTTGAACCCCTTTTGTTGTATCTCCTATAATTAGCTCCTTTGGATGAGCATCTACATACTTCCATTCATTGGGTAAAGAAATTTCGAAAGAAGATGCATTCAAATGGCTATTTTGAGGAGGGGGTTCGTTTAAATTCAAATTATCAAAATCAAGATCATCATCAAAATCATTTTTCTTTAAATAAAAAATTTCATTAAAAACTACATGAATAGACTCTTCTATTACTAAGGTCCTTTTGTTAAAGACACGAAAGGCCTTAGAAACGGAGGAGTAACCAAGAAAAATGCCTTCATCGGATTTAGCATCAAATTTACCTAGGGCATCCTTTTCATTTAAAATGAAGCATTTACAACCAAAAACTTTAAAATAAGAAATATTTGGTTTTTTGTTATTCTATAATTCATAGGGAGTTTTTGATAGAGATGGTCTTATTAGGACCCTATTCATGATGTAACAAGCCGTATTTACGGCTTCGGCCCAAAAATATTTGGGTAAACTATGTTCATTTAACATAGTTCTTGCCATTTCTTGTAGGTTTCTATTTTTCCTTTCAACTACTCCATTTTGTTGAGGATTTCTTGGAGTTGAGAAGTTATGATTGTACCCATTAACTTCGTAAAGATTTTGAAAGTCACAATTTTGGAATTCACCACCGTGATCACTCCGAATTGATGAAATCATGAAGCCTTTTTCGTTTTGAGTGAGTTTACAAAATTTAGAGAAACACTTGAAGCAATCACTTTTGTGAGCTAAGAAATAGGTCCAAGTGTATCTAGAGTAGTCATCCACAATCACAAAAGCATATTTGCTTCCACCTAGACTTGTTGTATCAATTGGTCCAAATAAGTCCAAATGGATCAATTGTAATGGTCTAGTGGTGCTAATTTGATTTTTTGGTTTGAAGCTTGTTTTTATTTGTTTGCCTAGTTGACATGCATCGCATACCTTATCCTTAATAAACTTCATATTCGGAATCCCTCGTACTAATTCTTGATATGAGATTTTAGATATTGTTTTCATGCTTGCATGACCTAATCTCCTATGCCAAAGCCAAGCATCATCATTTACGGCGGAGAAACACATTTCATTACTTAGTTCATCAAGATTGATGGTATAGACATTATTTTGTTTTAAAGCAATCATAGTCATGTTATGATTTGGTTTTTCAATAATGCACATATTTGATTCAAATCTAACGATATAACCTTTATCGCATAGTTGACTAATACTTAAGAGATTGTGTTTCAATCCATCAACTAGTAAAACATCATCAATGGAAAAACTAAATTTGTTACCAATAGTTCCCTTGCCAATGATTTTGCCTTTGTTGTTGTCTCCGAAGGTGACGTACCCTTCTTCTTTGCTAGTGAGCATAGAGAAATGAGATGGATCTCTAGTCATATGTCTTGAGCATCCACTATCAAGATACCATCTCTTGCTCCTAGCTTGTGGGTTTGTCTACAAAAGAGGATGATTTTTAGGTACCCATTTGATTTTGGGTGCCTCAAAAATTGACCCACTAATTTTGTTATTTATTATTGAATCTTTTATAGTTCCTTTAGGAACCCATATTAATTTTTGTGAACTAATTTTCCTAAATGGACATTTGTAGGCAATATGTCCGGATTTGCAACAGAAGTTGCATTTCATATAAGAGGAAACATGTAATGTAGGTCCTTTTATGAAAGTGGTAGGATTTTGATGTAATCCTTTTACAAATCCAATTCCATTTCTATTTGCGATGTGACCCTTGTGTGCAAGGATCATATCTAATCCTTTGCTACCAACCTTAAACTTGTTTAAGGTTTCTTGAAGAAGCAAATTTTCATTTTTTATTGCTTCTAAATGCTCACACTTAGAGCATGGAGGAGTTTGAAGATTCTCAAACTTATCTTGTAGCAAAGCATGCTCTTTCTTTAAGATACTTAACTTCTTGCTAACAGTTCTATATTCATCAAATAATTCATGAAAAGCGATAGAGAGTTCTTCAAAAGATAAATCTTCATTAAATAAATCACATACCTCTTCTCCTAAAGCCATTAGCGCGTAATGAGCAACTTGCTCGGTGTTGGACTCCTCTTCTTCGGACGTGCTTGAATCATCCCACGTTGCCTTGAGCGCCTTATTCTTTGATGTTCTCTTTTTGGCTTGAGGACAATCGTTCTTGTAGTGGCCCGGTTTTTTGCATTCATAGCAAATCACTTGGTCCTTCTTTTGTTCAAATTTATTTTTTATATTATTTTTAAATTTGTTCTTTCTTAAATATTTTTTAAATTTTTGAGTCAAAAGTGCAATGTCATTGTCACTATCCTCATCACTTGATGTTCCTTTCAAGTGGTCTTCTTGTGATTTGAGTGCCATATCCTTCCTGTTCTTTGGAAGGGGGTTCTCGAGCTCATCATGAGCTTGACATGTCATTTCGTAGGTCATTAGAGACCCAATGATTTCTTCAATAGGGAATGCTTTAAGGTCTTTGGCCTTTTGAATGGCCGTAACTTTTGGATCCCAACTTTTAGGGAGGGATCTTAAGATTTTAGTTACTAGTTCAAAGTTAGTAAAATCTTTACCAAGAGCTTTGAGTCCATTGATGACATCCGTAAACCGGGTGTACATGTCTCCGATGAACTCACTTGGTTTCATTCGGAAAAGTTCGTAAGAGTGCACAAGGATGTTGGTTTTGGACTCTTTCACTCGGCTAGTACCTTCATGAGTGACCTCAAGAGTTCTCCAAATATCAAAAGCCGAATCACAAATTGAAACACGATTAAATTCGTTTTTGGCTAGTGCACAAAACAAGGCATTCATAGCCTTTGCATTTAAAGCAAAAACCTTCTTCTCCGATTCATTCCATTCGCTCATCGGAAGAGAAGATTTTTGAAACCCATTCTCGACAATAGACCAAAGCTCAAAGTCCATAGAAATGAGGAAGATCCTCATGCGAGTCTTCCAATATGTGTAATCCGACCCATTAAACAAAGGTGGTCGTGCAATAGAATGACCCTCTTGCATGCCGGAGTAAGCCATCTCTCTTGGGTATTAAACCAAGTATGAGAGATAACCTCGCTCTGATACCACTTGTTAGGATCGGAGCGGCACTAAGAGGGGGGGGTGAATTAGTGCAGCGGATTAAAACTTCGGTTTTAGAAAAATCTTTCGTACGATAAGAACGGAACTTGAAAGGCTTAACTTGAAAGCGTATTCTTGAAGTTGCGCAGCAAAGGTAATAAGGAACTAAAGCATGTAAGAAGGTTTGCAGTAATGTAAATAGCAATAATGAAATGCAAACCAGAGATTACGCCGATTTTAGAGTGGTTCGGTCAAATGACCTACATCCACTTGCGAGACCCCTCTTCGATGAGGCTCCCACCTTCCACTAGCAAATCTCTTGAAATGGAAGGGTAAATACCCCTCTTACAACCTTTTACAAGTAATTCAACCTCTTACAAATTTTCAATAAGAAAGAATGAGGAGAACTCTCTAGCAAATTGAAAACAAGACTTGCTAAGACTTTCTAAGACTTTTCTCTCAATCAAATGCTTTTCAAAAGTTGTAATCTCAGCTGAGATTTGAGGGGTATTTATAGGCCTCAAGAGGATTCAAATTTTAGGCTCCAAAATTTGAATTCTCTTTGGGTTCTCGATGCTGGCGGTGCCACCGCCCAGCCAAGGGGTGTCACCGCCCAGCAAAGCGGTGTCACCACCCAGCGTTCGGGTGCTGGGAGGTGCAACCGCCCAGCCCGGGAGGTGTCACCGCCTAGCTCTCGAGTGCTGGGCAGTGCTACCGCCCAGCCAGGCGATGCCACCGCCTAGCTCTCCGATTTCACTGGTTTGGCTTAATTTTAGCCCAAACCATATCTGACTTTGGGCCCAGTTGGCCCCTAACCAGGATATAGGATTATCTCTTAATCCTAACACATCCTAAGCAAGCTTTCAACCGCGAACGTCGAGTCTTGTTTCGGCGAGCTTTCCGACGAACTTCTTCCGACGGACTCCCATCAAGCTCCCGATCTTGTGATGACTTTAACGAGTAGCCGAGCCTTCTCGGTGATCTCCGTGAACCTCCGACGATCTTTTCGGCGAACTTCCGAACAATCCGATAGGTTCCCGATTTCTTCTCGGTTGGTTCCGGCAGCATCTCCGACGATTCTTCGGACTCTTAAACGTCCATCGATCTTGACTCCGGTATTCTTGCTTTGTGTTTTCTGGTTATCGTAGTTAATCTTGCACACTTAACTCAATAATATGGATTAGATCAATTAACCCATCAATTGATTTCATCATCAAAATCCGAGATTCAACAACTATCATCGACATCGGACTAGAAACTCGAGTCTGTGTAGTCTTCAACCTTGAGGCTACTACCTTCATATACCAGAAAAAGATCCTTTGTTCTTCTCAAGTACTTAAGGATATACTTTACTACTTTCCATTGCTCCAAGCCTAGATCCGCTTAATACCTACTCATGACACTCAAAGCATGCGCTATATCAGGCTTGGTACATAGCATGGTATATATAATAGACCCTATCATTGAGGCATAGGATATCCTATCCATATTCACCCTTTCTTCAGGAGTCTTTAGGGACATACTCCTAGAAAGTAATATCCTATGTCTTATCGGTATGAGACCTCTCCATCCTCGATTCTAACTTATTAGGATTGTGTCTTATAAAGTAGACAAGGCAGCCCTAAATCTTAACAATCTTAAGATCAAGCTTCTTTCTTTTCCATATCTAATATAGTATAGACACTACCGACTAAGTTGGAACTCTATTCAGAAGGTAAGCTACGGTCTCTAGAGCGTATCCTTAGAATAAGTTGGGTAGGTTAGCGAAGCTCATCATAGACCGCACCATATCTATAGTGTACAATTCCTCCTTTCAAATATACCATTAAGTTGAGGTTTATAATGAGGTATCCATTAGGATAGAATCTCATGGTCCTTAAGGAATTAGGTGAACTCTGTACTCAAGTACTCACCTCTTTGATCTGATCGAAGTGTCTTGATACTCTTTCCAATCTGGGTCACCACTTCATTCTTATACTCTTGAATTTCTCAATAGCCTCAGACTTATACTTCATCAAGTACACATGTATATACCTTGAGAAATCATCAATAAAAATAATAAAGTATGAGTAACCACCTATGGCATGAGTTGACATGGGTATATATACATCACTATGTATGAGCTCCAACAACTTAGTAGCTCTTTCTCTCTTGTTCTACTAAAATGAGAGTTGGTTAGTTTTCCACGAAGGTGAGGCTCGTAATTTACATATTACTAATAGTCGAATGGATCTAGATATTCATCCTTTAGTAACTTTTGAATTCTTCCCTCATGGATGTGACCTAGCCTACAATGCCATAGGTATGTGCTGTTCATCTTATCTCATTTCCTCTTGGACACACTTACATTCATGATATGTGGAGCAGTGTCTAGTATAAACAAACTATTATGCAATATTCCTCTCATGATGATCTCATCATCTAATATTATTAAATAATTATTATTCTCAAAAACTAATTTATATCCACTAACTATCAAATATAAAAAAAAATTAATATTTTTGACAATAAAAGGAACAAAATAATATGCACCAAATGCAATAATAGATCCACCAAACAAATATAGGGTGACCTTACTAACAGCTACTGTAGCAACTTTTGCTTCATTGCCCATCTTGAGGTCCATCTTGCCTCTCACTAATCTCCTAAGTCTTTCTAGAACCTATAATGAATTACAAATGTGATAAGCACTACCAGTATCCAATATCCATGTGGTATCATAAGAGTCTGACAAATGAAGACTAATCATGAATGTACTTGAAGCTTCTCCAAGCTTTTGTTTTGCCCTCTTTGTAAGATACTCTTTGTAGTTCCTCTTTCAGTGCCCATCTTTTTCATAGTAGAAGTACTAGCCTTTGTCTTTTGCCGGGTCTTTCTTAGCAACCTTTGCTTTACCTGGTCTCCCCTTGCCCTTGCCCTTCTTAAGAGACTTTTTTGCCTTTCTTTTCTTTCTGGTTTCACCAGTATAGAGAACTGGCTTCTCTTTTTTGATAGTGCTCTCTACCTCCCTCAACATATTGAGAAACTAAGGTAGAGTCATCTCAAGCTTGTTCATATTAAAATTCATAAACTGTGAAAAGGAATCTGGTAGGGACTAAAGCACAAGATCCACACACAGGCCATCCTCTAGGACCGTTCCTAGACCTGTGAGTTTCTCTATCTACTCAATCATCTTTAGGACATGGTTCTGAACCGGTGTTCCCTCAGTCATCCTAGTACGAAGAAGGCTCTTGGATATCTCATATCGCTGAGTCCTTCTTTGTTCCTCAAATAGTTTGTGGACATCTAGGAGAATGGATCTAGCATTCATCCTTTTATGCTTTCTCTAAGCAAGAGTAGAGTTATCTATGTACTTCATGTAGCTAGTGTTCTCATCCTTGCTTGCCCCTTTCTTAGGCATAGGTATCACTATATCAAGGATGTACATGATTTTCTCCGCCATGAGAATAATTCTTAAGTTGCAGAGCCAATCTATATAATTCGAACCAGTGAAGTGGTTGACATCAAGTATGTCACGTAAGGGATTTGAAGGAACATTTTCTGAAAATAAAGATGCAATAGAAATAAATAACATACAGATTTTGTAAAAAATAAATAAATAAGATATAGACTTCTATCTTAATCTACTCCCCCTATTTTTTTGGCGAGTCATGCGACACCCTCAACACTGGATGGTACCACCACCTAGTCTAGCGATACCATCCCCTAGGAGACTATGTCTAGGCAGTACCACCGCCTAGACTTATGCTATCACCGCTTGACACTAGGCGGTACCATCACCCAGTCTGGTAGTACTATCGTCTAACATAGTCTTGGAGATTGTGTCTCGGAGATTGAGCCTCTAGTAGTGCCATCGCTTGACCCAACTTTTGGGTCATTGAATTGGCCTTTCTCTTGGCCCAAAGCAGCCCTAATTCAGGTCTAATTTTTCCTAATTGAGTTGACTTAATTATATTCTAAAATAACCCAATTATGACCTAAACTAAATCAATCTAGACAATTATTACAAAGCATGAATCATCTATTGTCCGGCATGTCATTGGTTCTTCCAGTGCTTCATCTAATCCTTCGATGCATCATCCTCTCCTTCAACATATTGCCCAATCAGCATGTTATCTTCTCACAATATCCAATCTCCTTGGCAAAATGTCCGATCTTCTTGGCCTGACGCCTGAATTCATGGACTGAAGCCTTCTACCGACACGTCGACTAATCCTCTGGCCCGACGTCCGATCTCCTAACATGTTCGACTCCGACCCAACATCAAATTTCTCCTGCTTTAATTAATTTGCCTCTCCTTAATCGAAGCTAGTCCTATATTATTCAAAATACAGATTAGATCATAAACATATCAATTGGTTTAATCATCAAAATATGAGATTTAATAGAAAATATTATACTTGCACAGAGATTATTTGAATGGTTTTTAGACTTGTTTTTGATAAGTTTTGATCGATTTATATTATTTTTCAATATGGCCCAAAAAAGTGTCATTGGGTCTAAATCTTCATAATTTTTAACTAATATTTGAGAATAGCTTTCAAACCAACTATCAAGTGTAAATTTTATAAAAGATTTCATGGATTCATCAAAATTTATGAAAATTAAGTGAAATTAAATAATTTCAATCTATTTACAAGCAGAATTAACCAGAAAATGGTCATTTAAAATTCTAAAAGCAGAAAATATTGTACTTTTGTCTATCTAATTTCATTTCTAAGGATTCCATAAAGTTTGGTCTTGTTTTGTCAAGGTTTAGATCTAGATACATTGTTTTTTAATTGGACCAAAAAATAGTGTAATTTCCTAAGTTTGGGCTTCTTTTGATACGTTTCCACTGAGTTATATTATTTTTTAATAAGATCCAAAAATAAATAATTAGGTCTAAATCTTCATATTTTTAAACTAATCTTTCAGAATAGGTTTCAAACTGCAAATGTTATAAAAGAGTTCATGAATTCAAAATTAGGTGAAATTAGAATATTTTAACCTATTCACAAGCTAAGTTAAACACAAAAAAAGTCATTTAAATTCCTAAAAATATAAATAAATACTTTTGTCCATCTGGGATCATTTCAAAGGTTTTCGTAAAGTTTGGGTTTGTTGTTTAGATTTAGACCTAATTACACTGTTTTTTAGATACTATTTAAAAAAAGGATAACTAATCTCTTAATTATTTATATTATTTTTAAAATTTTAAAATATATTCAAAATAGCTTTAAAATTTTTATATTTTCATTTTTATTTTTAAGCATTAATAAAGGTACTTTTTTACTAATTCAAATACCTAAATGATATAAATATAACTTTTAATTGTTGAAATCAATAAAATACTACTTTAAAGGCTTAAAAATAAAAAATAATGATCACCTAGACCTATCAAATTTATTTTGAAAATTTTTGGGAAATTTAAAATTTTTTTATATTTTATATTTTATTTTTTAAATATAGGAAGAGTATCATTCTAGTATTCTTTACTTTATATTTAACAATATTACTTTTAATTTATTGTTTATATTTTTATTTTATTTTTTTTCATTTTTGTAATTTTAAATAATTATTTATTATTTTTACTAATATAAATAAATATATATTAATAAAATATTTGATATTATTTATTTTGAATTGGTCCAAATTTTGGATTAGTTCAATCGATTTAATTGAATGGTTTGGTTCAGAAAAATGAGGGGGAGAGATACAATTTTTTAAGATAAAAAAATTACAAAGTAGCCGAGGGCTAATTTTGTTATTTTAAAAATTGGGGGCTCTATGCGAGAATAAATGGAAAAGAAGGAGTAAAACTGAAGAAAGTAAAAAACTAGTGGCTTTTCTATAAAATTTACCTTTGAAACTTCATATTAAAATATTTATTTTATTCAAAAAATAATATTATAATTAATACAATCACAAAGTCTCAATTTGAGAAAAAAATACCAAGAATTATATCACATGTTAAGAATATATTTTCATGTCTTCGTTCTACTGCATCCAACATGAAAACACATTTGCCCATTATATTTTATAGTTGCTATTTTGATTTCTAGTAGTTGTTTTGCTTCCAATAATTGAAATTTATTACATCACGTTGGTTTGTCAATGCATATTATTCAATAGATAAAAAAATTTGTTTTTTGACTATTCATCTATGCAACTATACAGGGACTCGGATGATTTCAATCCTTCCTCTAAGTGGATTTAATGTTTTGAGAGAGGTTTAGACTCTTGGATTCTCTCTCTCTCTCTCTCTCTCTCTCTCTCTCTCTCTCTCTCTCTCTCTCTATTGAAATGTTTTTTTTTAGATAGAGTTAAGAATGTGCTTGGGGTGCTTTTTTTTTTAACGAGTTGAGATAATCGTTGAGTTGATGTAAGAGTTAACTTATGGGACGATTATGCGAAATCAATGAGGTGTGAGGACGTTCTTCAAATCATCGGCTATTGTGATTATAATGTAACAGTATGTGGCAGCGTAGGGAAGCATCAACTATCATCCGATATTGATTCGACTTCTGTGTTGGCACTCTGTTTAGCATCAATGTTGGACGACCTTATTGTCGACGTGTCGGGCTGACAAGTATGCATTGAAGCATGGTTGTATCATTAGATTGCTTACATGTATTAACCCTTTATCAAAATTTAATTTAAACTAGCATTCATCTCAAACCACTTGATAATTTCAATTACATTTTATCAATATATTTTCTCAATAAGTAAGGAATTGAGTTTAATATTTTACTACGTTATGTATAATATAAAATATCACAATTATAGAATAGTATGTAATATTTTATTTTTAACTGCTTGTTTCATATTTCTTCAGTAATCTTAAACTTATGCGTCGCACAAAAATGAGATACTAAAGAAATAATATAGTTGTCATATACAAAAAGATTATTGAGAAATGGACGATCACATATGAGTCGTATCACATACTACATTTGAGAAATTAAAATTATTTTATTAACATTACGAGAAACATTTTCAATTATTCGAATATGGTAATGATTATTCGATTAATAAAGAATTGAATTTCATATTATATACTGTGTATCATTCGTTACAAAGAACAATTACAAAATACGGAGTCCATGTCATTTTATTTTAAAATTTCTATTTAAAGTTTTAGATATTATTTCTTACTTTTGTGTGCTCGATGAGCATTAGATTACTTGATATTATAGAGATAGTACGATTTCAATGTTAAAGATGGTATCAATAATAAGAAATCATATATGAAGTGACTCTCATATTTCATATGATTATGCTCGTTATATCAGTTTACTAAAGAAAATCACCGCTAAATTCTTAATTTCTTATAACGAACCAACAATCTAAAAACCAAAAAATTATAATTGCTATTGGTGTGAGAAACATCATTAACTATTTTCTAATAAATATAATTTTCTAAATTGACAAATGATTGAATTTGACATTTTGACATCTATAGAACTTACAAAATTAAATATCATTTGCACACTATTTCGTTTATAGTTTTTGTTTATAACACTGAGATGATTCTTAATTTCATGCATTGAAGGGGGGTATCAAATTAGTTGATATGATGGAAACAACATCAATGTTACACACTAATTCATCCTCTTTTATCATAGCCAACATCAATGTTACATTCTTCTTAATTTCCCATAGCCAACCAAAAATCTAGAAACAATTTATTCAACATTGATATTAATATTAGAAACTTTTTATGTATGTTACATTGTTCCCAATAAATAAATTGGACCAGCTTCCATTAGCAAATATATAAAAACAGAAAAGAAAGTTAAGATCACCCATTATTAATAGATATCATCCACTTAAAAACACACCAACTCCATCCTTAATTTACTTTCAATACATAAAAAGGACTTTCTCTACCACCACCACCACCACCACCACCACCAAAACAGAAAGAAGACCACTGCAGCACCCAATCAAGGCCCTTTGGAGAGGATCAAGTGGGCAAGTGCCAATGCATTGCTCACTATATGCATCAAGGTACCATCTTGCTTGCACAGGGGGTTTGGCGCAGGTATCTCCGTGAAAGCATCATCGCAGGTGCTGTAGTAAGATATGACTCCGCTCAGCATGCTGTTGGCAGTCCCTTCATCGCGTGCCTTGATGGCATCACTCCCCTTCACGAGATCATCCAATGCATCATCATACATCTTGATGCAGATAACCAAAGCCTGCTTCACGCTTTTGCTGCTGGATGGTTTAGCGGCTAAATGTGATGCAAGATCCTTCACGGTCTTTGTGCGGTCGCTTGCCATATGAATGTGCATGCCGAATAGAGATGCAGCATCGATGACGGCGTACGCATGGCCGTAAGTGTGGGCTGCGTTAATGCAGAGAGATACGTAGTCGGTGTGAGAGCAGATGCTAGCGATGTCACCGGCGTCCTTGCAGGGACCGTGGCCACCAGGGGAGGAAGTGGCAGAGGCGGGGGGGAGGAGGGAAGAGGAGAGGGAGAAAAAGATGAAGAGATGGGTGGCCATCATGGTTGCTGGTTGAGAAATGGCAACAGAGGCGACGACTAGAAATGGGGGGCAGACTGGATGAATAATCGGCGAACAACACGCTTAGCCTCAACTTTATAACTGCATTGCCTTCTCTTCCTATATTTCACACTTGCATCGCTTAATTATTGCAAACTCTTATATTCTTTTGTTGGAGAAGGTGCTAATCGATAAACTAAATGATTTCATTGTAAAACTAGTCAATGGATGATTTCTATAGAATTAAAGGGTTAATGCCCAAATGCATGAAACATATTCCAGATTTGAGAATCATTAAATAAACAGAAAAGTTTGCAGTCCATGCTTTACAAAACAAGAATGTCTTAAAGAGTGTGGCCCCTTTGTCCCCTCAACCCAAATGTCACTATGTTTGTTTTGCAGACTTCTTTGCATCTTATAACTTTAAGCATGGACCAGATTGATGTTCAAACCATAAACAGTGAGTGTATAAGAATACAGCGTTGATATTTCTTTTTTGTTTTTCCATTAGATGAAAATTTTGTGATGTATATGTTAGATTACGTTGCCTTATTAATTAGATAAGATATATTATAAATATGATTGGATTTTTTTATAATTATTGGTCAGTTTCTTTAGGAGATGACTTGATGGGAGGAACTCTTAACTTATCTTATCCTCTATTCTCGCCTGTAAATAGACGGGACATCTAGGGTTAAATAAGAATTAAAATTTTTCTCTCAATCTTCGTAATCCATCAATCTAGGTGGTTATATATCTTTTTGCATATTGATATCTCAAATCTAACGATGGGACGCTGGTAGATCATATATGATTTATTCTTCTGAACAATAATGAAATGTACCCATCGTAGTATTGTTAGATCTAATTTTATTTAATTTCAATTTTAACATAAAATTTTTTTCGTATTACAAATAATATGATTATAGATTTTATGTTAACAATGGATAATATGATTATAGGTTCTTAAGATCAAATATATTATATATATTATTTTTTATTAAGATATATGTGTTGAATCTCGGATTTTGATGATGAAATCAATTGATGGGTTAATTAATCTAATCCATATTATTGAGTTAAGTGTGTAGGATTAACTACAATAGCTTGAAGACATAAAGCAAGTCTATCGGAGTCAAGTTTAATGGGTGTTCGAGAGTCCGTCGAGAGTTCGACGATTTGTCGGAAGTACTGCCGGAACCAACCGAGAAGAAATCGGGAACTTGCCGAAGTTTTCGGAAGTCCACTGAAGAGATCGTCGGAGGTTTACGGAGATCACCGAGAAGGTTCGGCTACTTGTCAAAGACTTGTTGAACTCGCCACAAGATCGCGAGCCTATTGGGAGTCCGTCGGAAGAAATCCGAGGGTGTATCGGAAGTCCGCCAGAAGATCGCCGGAAGTCCGCCAGAAGATTGCCGGAAGGAAACTCGACGTTGCCGGTTAAAAACCTATTTAGGACTATGTCTTAATTTCATAGTTTGCATGTAATTAGGATTAGGATTAAGGATTAATCCTATAACCTGGTTAGGGGCTAACTGGGCCCTAATATAGACTGGTTTGGGCCAAATTAGGAGCCTAACCAGTGACCCGTAAGGTCGGACGGTGGTAACGTTAGACTAGGCGATGGCACCGCCCAGCACCCGGCCGGACTGGGCGATGGAACCACCCAAAACTCGAGCGTTCCAACGGTGGCACCGCTAGTACACTATCACTATCGAACACACCGCCAGCACTAGGAACCCAAAAGTAATTCAAATTTGGAGCCCAAATTTGAATCCTTTTAGGGCCTATAAATACCTCTCAATTCTAGTAGAGACTACACCTTTTGAAAAGTTAGAAATTGAGAAAAAGCCTTAGCAAAGTCTTTAGCAAAATCTTATTTTTTTAATAGCTTAAGTATTTACCTCCCTCTTTCTCTTTGAAAAATCTGTAAGAGTGTGAACAACATGTAAAAAGGTTGTAAGAGGGGTATTTGGTCCTTCTCCTTCAAAGTGATTTGTTAGTGGAAGTTGGGAGCCTCATCGAAGAAGGCTTCGCAAGTGGATGTAGGTCATTTGACCGAACCACTTTAAATTATTGTGTTCCTTGAATGTGTGAGTGTTTAACTTTCTAAAACCTTTATTTACTTAGCAGCAAGCTTTTGGTTTTCATCTCCTTACTTTACTCGAGCTACTTTTACTACATCATTCTTTGTCGAATCGAAATCTCTACATATTTACGAAATCATTTTCAAACTTACGAGTTTTAATCTGCTGCACTAATTCACCTCCCCCCTCTTAGTGTCGCTCCGATTCTAACAATTGGTATCAGAGTGAGGCTCACTCTCATATTTGGTTTAATACCCAAGAGAGATGGCTTACTCCGACATGCAAGAGGGTTACTTTATTACACGTCCGCCTATATTTAATGGGTCGAATTACATGTATTGGAATACTTGTATGAGGATCTTCCTTATTTCCATAGATTTTTTAGCTTTGGAATATTGTCGAAAATGGATTTCAAAAATCTTCTCTTCCGATAAGCGAATGAGATGAGTCGGAGAAGAAGGTTTTTACTTTAAATGCAAAGGCTATGAATGCCTTGTTTTGTGCACTTGACAAAAATGAATTTAATCGTGTTTCGATTTGTGATTCGACTTTTGATATTTGGAGAACTCTTGAGGTCACTCATGAAGACACTAGCCGAGTGAAAGAGTCTAAAATCAACATTCCTATGTATTCTTACGAACATTTCTGGATGAAACTAAGTGAGTCCATTGGAGACATGTATACCCATTTCACGGATGTCATCAATAGACTCAAAGCTCTTAGTAAAGGTTTTTCTAACTTTGAACTAGTAACTAAAATTTTAAGATCCCTTCCAAAGAGTTGGGATTCAAAAGTTATGGCCATTCAAGAGGCCAAGGACTTTAAAACATTTCCTCTCGAAGAACTTATTAGGTCTCTTATGGCCTATGAAATGACATGCCATGCTCATGAAGAGCTCGAGAACCCCCTTCCAAAGAACAGGAAGGATATGACACTTAGAACATAAGAAGACTACTTGAAATAAATATCAAGTGATGAGGACAGTGACGATGACATTGCACTTTTAACTCGAAAATTTAAAAAATTTATAAGAAAGAACAAATTTAAAAATGACACCAAAAACAAACTTGAACATAAAAAGGACCAAGTAATATGCTACAAATGCAAGAAGCTAGGGCACTTCAAAAATGAATGCTCCCAAGCCAAGAAGAAGCAACCGAAGAAGAAGAAAGCTTTAAAAGCGATTTGGGACGACTCAAGTGATTCCGAGAATGAAGAAGCTAGCAACAAAGAGGAGGCAAACTTCACGCTAATGGCTTTAGGAGAATAGGTATGTGATTTAGTTAATAAAGATTTATCTTTCGATGAACTTTCTATCATTTTTCATGAATTATTTGATGAGTGTAGAACTATTAGTAAGAAGTTCAATCTATTAAAGAAAGAGCATGCCTTACTACAAAATAAGCTTGATAATCTTTAAACTCCTCCATGCACTAAGTGTAAACACTTAGAAGCAATAAAAGATAAGAATTTACTACTTAAAGAGACCTTAAACAAGTTTAAAGTTGGTAGCAAAGGCTTGGACATGATCCTTGCAAACAAGGGTCACGTCACAAATAGAAGTGGAATTGGTTTTGTGAGAGGATCTCACTAAAATCCTACCACCTTCATTAAAGGACCCACATTACATGTTTCACCTCATTTGAAATGCAACTTTTGTTGTAAATCCGGGCATGTTGTTTATAAATATCTATTTAAGAAAATTAGTCCACATAAGTTGATATGGGTTCCTAAAGGAACTATAAATAATTCAATGATGAATGACAAAATTAGTAGATCAATTTTTGAGGCACCCAAAATCAAATGGGTACCTAAAAACCATCCTATTTTGTAGATAAACTCACAAGCTAGGAGCAAGAGATGGTATCTTGATAGTGGATGCTCAAGGCATATGACCGAAGATCCATCTTATTTCTCTATGCTTACTAGCAAAGAAGAAGGGTATGTTACCTTCGGAGACAACAACAAAGGTAAAATCATTGACAAGGGAACCATAGATAACTAATCAAGTTTTTCAATTGATGATGTGTTGCTAGTTGATGGATTGAAACATAATCTCTTAAGCATTAGTCAATTATGTGATAAAGGTTACATCATTAGATTTGAATCTAATGTGTGCATTATTGAAAAACCAAACAATAACATATTAATGATTGTCTTAAAACAAAATAATGTCTACACCATCAACCTTGATAAACTTAATAATGAAATATGCTTTTCCATTTTAAATGATGATGCTTGGCTTTGGCATAGGAGATTAGGTCATGCAAGTATGAAACTAATATCTAAGATTTCATCTAGAGAGTTAGTATGAGGGATTCCCAATATGAAGTTTGTTAAGGACAAAATGTATGATGCTTATCAACTAGGAAAACAAATAAAAACTAGTTTCAAACCAAAAAATCAAATTAGCACCACTAGACAATTGCAATTGATCCATTTGGACTTATTTGGACTAATTGACACAACAAGTCTAGGAGAAAGCAAATATACCTTTGTAATTGTAGATGATTATAGTAGATACACTTGGACCTATTTCTTGGCTCACAAAAGTGATTGTTTCAAATGTTTCTCTAAATTTTATAAACTTACTCAAAACGAAAAAGGCTTCATGATTTCATCAATTCGGAGTAATCACGGTGGCGAATTTCAAAACCATGACTTTCAAAATTTTTGTGAATCAAATGGATATAATCACAACTTTTCCACTCTGAAAAATACTCAACAAAATGGGGTAGTTGAAAGAAAAAATAAAAATTTACAAGAAATGACAAGAACTGTGTTAAATAAACATAGTCTACCTAAGTATTTTTAGGCCAAAGCCGTTAATACGACTTGCTATGTCATGAATAGGGTTCTAATAAGACCATCTCTATCAAAAACTCCTTATGAATTATCGAACAACAAAAAACCAAATGTTTCTTATTTTAAAGTTTTCAGTTGCAAATGCTTTATTTAATGATGCATCGGAAAATTTGATGCTAAATCCGATGAAGGTATCTTTCTTGGTTACTCTTCCATTTCTAAGGCTTTTCGTGTTTTTAATAAAAGAACCTTAGTTATAGAAGAGTAGTTTTTAATGAAATTTCCAAGTTAAAGAAAAATGATTTTGATGATGATCTTGGTTTTGATAATTTGAATTTAAATGAACCTCCTTTTCAAAATAGCAACTTGGATGTATCTTCTTCCGAAATTTCCTTACCCAAGGAATGGAAGTATGCAGATGCTTCTCCAAAGGAGCTAATTATAGGAGATACATCAAAAGGGGTTCAAACTCGTTCTTCTTTCAAGAATTTTTGTGCTAACGCTGCCTTCCTTTCTCAAATTGAACCTAAATGCATTGATAACACCTTGAAAAATGATTCATGGGTTATTACTGTTGAATCTCGTATTTTGATGATGAAACTCCTTGATATATGTTTATGATTTAATCTGCGTTTTGAGTGACGCAGGATGCTTTGATCAGGATGAGACAATTAAAGCAGGAAAATCATGTTGTGCCGGAGGAACATGTCAGAAGATTGGACGTCGGGCCGGTGGATCGGTCGACGTATCGATAGAAGGCTTAGGGCTGTGGACTCGGGCATCGGGCCAAGAAGAGCGGGTATTGTGCCAAGGATATCGGAGTTGCGGAGTCAACTGGCCGATTGGGCAATAGGCTGCAGGAAAGGACGATGCGCCGAAGAATCGGACGAAGCGTCGAGGGACCAATGACATGCCGGACAACTTGATTAATTGCTTAGGATTAATTGTCTCGATCGAAGTTTTTGTTTTTGTGTGTGCAGGATTAACTACGATGAAAGAAAGACAAGCAGCAGGAGTTGCGCCGGAGTCAAGTTCATGATCACGTTGGGAGTTCGAGAGTTCGACGGAAGTTCGGACGGTCGTCGGAGGTTCTGCGAGAACAGATCCGAGAAGTCCAGAAGCTTGCCAAGCGAAGCTCGTCGGAACTTGCCAAGTGGATCGTCGCAAAGTCCAGGAGTTTGCCGAAAGTCCGCAGGAGCATCACCGAGGGTTCATCGGATGATCGACGGAAGTTCGCTGGAAACTCGCCGGAAGGAGCGATTGACGCACCGAAGCAAAGCTGCAGAAATTGTCTTAGATTTAATCGTAGTTAGCATGTTGATTAAGTTGGAAAATGGGAGGTGATCCCATTGGCTTAATCTTGGGGCAATTGGCCCCCTGAAAGACTGAAATTGGGCCAAATGGAATGAACCATTCGGACCCTAATTGCACCAGGAGGTGCAACCGCCCAGGCCAGGAGGTGGCACCGCCTGGGCTAGGCCTTCCAGCGAGACTGGGCGGTGCAACCTCCCCAGCCGGGAGGTGGCACCGCCTGAGCTCAGTCTTCGAGCTAGACTAGGCGGTGCAACCTCCCTGACAGAGAGGTGGCACCGCCTGAGCTCAGTCTTCGAGCAAGACTGGGCGGTGCAACCTCCCTGGCAGAGAGGTGGCACCGCCTGAGCTCGGTCTTCGAGCTCTGCCAGGCGGTGCAACCTCTCCAGTCAAGAGGTGCAACCGCCTGATCCCGGAATTCCGGGATTTGATCGTTTTGAGCTCCAAATTTGAATTGGGTTGGGGCCTATAAATACCCCACCCATTCAACACTGAGAGAGTAAGAACTTACCCGAAATCTTGATCTTTTCTGTGGTTCTTAGAGCTCAAAACTGCTAGTTTTCCTCCTCCTTCTGTTCTTCAAGTTTGAGTTGTAAAGAGAGGAGAGAAAACATCTGTAAGGGTTGTCTCCTAAGCCTGTCAAAAGGAGTGAATCTGTAAGAGGGTAGTTGGCCTTCGCCTATTGAAGGAAGGCCTCTAGTTGACATCGGTAACCTCATCGGTGGAGGAAGCCAAAAGTGGAGTAGGTCAAGACTGACCGAACCACTCTAAATCTCTGGTTTGCGTTTATTTTGAGCACTTTATCATTACTGCAAACCTCCTACATAGCTACTGCTCTCTGCGCTTTTACGAACGAGTTCTGTGCAGTTTACGTTCACGTCTTAATTCCATTTACAAACTGCAAACTGCTCTCTGCGCTTTTACGAACGAATTCTGTGCAGTTTACCTTTACGTCTTGATTCCATCTACAAACTGCAAACTGTCTCTCTGCGCTTTTACGAATGAGTTCTGTGCAGTTTACGTTTACGTCTTGATTTCACTTACAACTGCAAACTATCTTCTGTGCTTTTTTTTACGTACAAGGTTCTGTGCAGTTTACGTTCACGTCTTGATTTCATTTACAACTGCAAACTGTCTTCTGCGCTTTTACGAACAAGGTTCTGTGCAGTTTACGTTTACGTCTTGATTTCATTTAGAACTGCAAACTGTCATCTGCGTTTAGACGCAAACTACGTTTAGACGCAAACTGCGTTTAGACGTAAACTGCGCTTAGACGCAAACTGCGTTTAGACGCAAACTGCGTTTAGACGTAAACTGCGTTTAGACGTAAACTGCGCTTAGACGCAAACTGTGTTTAGACGCAAACTGCGCTTAGACGCAAACTGCGTTTAAACGTAAATCTGCGTTTAGACGTAAATCTGCGTTTTAGACGTAAAACTACGTTTAGACGTAAACTACGTTTAAACGTAAAACTGTGTTTTAGACGTAAACTGAGTTTGGACGTAAATCTGCGTTTAGACGTAAATCTACGTTTAGACGTAAAATTACGTTTAGACGCAAACTGCATTTAAACGTAAATTGTGTTTAGACGTAAACTACGTTTGGACGTAAACTGCACTTAGTCATAAGTTATCTTTGAGTCGGCTTTTGCTTCAAAACTGATTTTTATCGAACGAACGCAGCTTTTGTTTTTAATCGCTAAAAGATATCCGCTGCACTAATTCACCCCCCCCCCTCTTAGTGCTCTCGATCCTAACAATTGGTATCAGAGCGGGGTATTTCTCATTTCGGATTTACACCCGAGAGAAATGGCTCTTCAAGAGGGCTTTTCGGTCTTTCGTCCACCGTTCTTTAACGGATTGGACTACACTTATTTGAAAACTCGAATGAGAGTTTTCTTGATTTCTCTAAATCTGGATTTATGGAATATCGTTGAAAACGGTTTTCAACTTCCCTCTAAACCGATGAACGAATGGTCGGATTTAGAGAAGAAGTATTTTTCTTTAAACGCAAAGGCTATGAATGCCTTATTTTGCGCTTTGGACAAAAATGAGTTCAATCGGGTTTCTTTGTGCGAAACGGCTTTCGATATTTGGCGTGCTCTTGAAATCACGCACGAGGGAACTAGTAGAGTCAAAGACTCGAAAGTTAATATTTTACTGCATGATTTCGAGCTTTTTCATATGAAACCAAGCGAAACCGTTGTTGACATGTACACCCGTTTTACGGATGTCGTCAATGGTTTAAAATCACTTGGTAAAAGCTTTTCGGATTTTGAACTCGTTAACAAAGTTTTGCGCTCACTTTCTAAAACTTGGGATTCAAAAGTAACTGCTATTCAAGAATCGAAAAACTTGAACCAATTTCCACTTGAAGAACTAATTGGTTCATTGATCACATATGAAATGACGTGCAATGCACGTGAAGAACTTGAGAACCACCTTCCAAAGAACAGGAAGGATTTGGGACATAGAACATTTGAAGACCACTCGAGCATAAGCTCAAGTGATGGTGAACTTCAACTACAAATGAAACAAAAATTAAAAAGTAAAAATGGAACTACTTGCTTTGAACGCAAGAAGAAGAACAAAAACTGGGATGAATCGAGCTCCTCCGAAGACGAGGAGAAAATCAACAAAGGCGAGGTGGCAAACTACACCTCTACGCCTTTCGACGCTAAGGTAATCAAAATGCCTTTAATTTACTTTGAAATTACATGATGTTCTTCATGATGCATTTTTCTTTTTCTTTAAATTTTCTTGAAAATTATATTTTTAATAATTTAATAATGTAAATGCAAAAATATGAAATGATATGGTTGCTATTACTGATAATGATATGGTTGCTATTACTGATAATGATATGGTTGCTATTACTGATGATAATATGGTTGCTATCACTGATGCTATGATTAGGCCGTACTTGCATCACCAAGAAATATATGATTGCTATCATTGCTATATGCCCTGTATCAAGATATCAAACAAAAAATTTGCATCATACGAGCTGATATCTTACCATGTGATGCAATGCTACACTTGCTAAAATATTCGAAATGTGTACATCATGCCCTGTATCAAGATATCAAACAAAATCTTGTTTCACAGTTTTACGCATTGATATCTTACCATATGATGAAATGCTACAATTGATGAACACTTGAAATGTAATCCTCTATCTTATTGATTTTTCAATAAATCTATGCTTGTCATATATGAATTTATTGAATGTAATTTTGAGGATGATTTCAGATTTGACAAATGCTTGATTCGTATTTACGACATTAGATACACTTTAAATATGAATCATGCATCAATCATGTTAAATGCTTTTCCCATCTTATCGAGATTAATGATTTCATGATATTGTGTGAATCTCGAAATTGATTTTGATGAAATAGTAATAACGTTATTCATGTTATGAATCTTAAAAATGATAATATGCTTCATGTGATAATATGAATACACGAAACACTTATGATATGATTTTTATACAATTCCGTGTATTCATAAAATATTTATCTCCTCATCCAATAACTTTTCATGATATTCCTTATGAGATGAAATGAAATAATGCATGAAATACAAATGAGGAGTTATTGATCATGCATGGTAGGATATAATTTGACAAAATTGATACCATCATGATATGAAACATTTATGATTTGCAATTATGCATGCAATACTTGTGCTTTCTAATTATGATGTGATGTATTGCATATGATGTAAATCATGATGAGTGCTAAGTTACACATTTTGAGAAGAAATTGCTATATTGAAACATTAATGTAATTATGAATGATGATATGATATTATACATGTAATACTTCAACTTATGATAATGCAATGATAAAATATTCATGATGAAAAATTGTCTTGACATTCATAACTTGATTATTCATCCTTTGTCATGATTTTGAAATCGTTGTAAAAGAAAAAAAGAACTACAAAACTGTATTCTTCCTTTCTTTTTGACAATGACAAAGGGGGAGATAGCTAGCTTGCACAAGTCAAGAAGATGCAAAAACTTGATTGCTAACTTGCTTATTTCAAGAAGCAAAAATTGTCTTCTTGAAAATCACTATCTTGAATATCTCAAGAAGCAAGACTTGCAACCTGCACATTACAATAGGAAGCAATAATCATGAGCCTACACAAGAAAGTTATCTTGCATTTGCTTTCGAAGTTTTTGCTAGCTTGTATATTGCGAAACTTGTATATCGTAAAAATTGCTAGCTTTTAGTCTAAAGAGAAGCGAAAAGTTGCTATCTCAAAAGAAGCATATGTGCTATCTTGCCTATCTCAAGAGGCAAAAATGCTAACTTGCACATCTAGCAAAACTTGACAAATTTGCATATTTCAAGAAGCAAGAGTTGCCTTCTTGAATATCTCTAATTTGCTAGCTTGCATGATATAGAACTTGCTATCTTAAACATCTCTAATTTTCATACCAAGTGCTATCCTGTATACTGTAAAACTTGCATATCTAAAACTTGATAGCTTGAATGTTCTAAGCATGATGTAACATTTGCTAAATTTTTTGGCTTCAAAACTACATGATGATAAAACATGATATTATGTTTTTCATGCAATGAGTTGAACCAATATCACAAACACTTGATTGTGATACTTCTCCTTTTTGTTGATGACAAAGGGGGAGAAGTATGTTGATGACATGACATGTGATGCATAAGTTTATGCATATGTTCATGTTGACGTGTTGCAAGTATTCATGATGAATATTGCAATGACTTGAATTCAGTTTGAATTCAAGGTTCTATCAATATGGCATATTGATAGGGGGAGTTTGTTTAAACTCTGGGAGTTAAGGTTAACTCCGATTATGATGACATGTTGCTTAGATTTTTGAATCTAAGAGTTTCTATCAATATGGCATATTGATAGGGGGAGTTTGTTTAAACTCCGGGAGTTAAGTTTAACTCCGTCATCAAGTGGTTGTCATCATCAAAAAGGGGGAGATTGTTGAATCTCGTATTTTGATGATGAAACTCCTTGATATATATTTATGATTTAATCTGCGTTTTGAGTGACGCAGGATGCTTTGATCAGGATGAGACAATTAAAGCAGGAAAATCATGTTGTGCCAGAGGAACATGTCAGAAGATTGGACGTCGGGCCGGTGGATCGGTCGACGTATCGACAGAAGGCTTCGGGCTGTAGACTCGGGCATCGGGCCAAGAAGAGCGGGTATTGTGCCAAGGATATCGGAGTTGCAGAGTCAACTGGCCGATTGGGCAATAGGCTGCAGGAAAGGACGATGCGCCGAAGAATCGGACGAAGCGTCGAGGGACCAATGACATGCCGGACAACTTGATTAATTGCTTAGGATTAAATGTCTCGATCGAAGTTTTTGTTTTTGTGTGTGCAGGATTAACTACGATGAAAGAAAGACAAGCAGCAGGAGTTGCGCCGGAGTCAAGTTCATGATCACGTTGGGAGTTCGAGAGTTCGACGGAAGTTCGGACGGTTGTCGGAGGTTCTGCGAGAACAGATCCGAGAAGTCCAGAAACTTGCCAAGCGAAGCTCGTCGGAACTTGCCAAGTGGATCGTCGCAAAGTCCAGGAGTTTGCCGGAAGTCCGCAGGAGCATCACCGAGGGTTCATCGGATGATCGACGGAAGTTCGCCGGAAACTCGCCGGAAGGAGCGATTGACGCACCGAAGCAAAGCTGCAGAAATTGTCTTAGATTTAATCGTAGTTAGCATGTTGATTAAGTTGGAAAATGGGAGGTGATCCCATTGGCTTAATCTTGGGGCAATTAGGCCCCTGAAAGACTGAAATTGGGCCGAATGGAATGAACCATTCGGACCCTGATTGCACCAGGAGGTGCAACCGCCCAGGCCAGGAGGTGGCACCGCCTGGGCTAGGCCTTCCAGCGAGACTGGGCGGTGCAACCTCCCCAGCTGGGAGGTGGCACCGCCTGAGCTCAGTCTTCGAGCTAGACTAGGCGGTGCAACCTCCCTGACAGAGAGGTGGCACCGCCTGAGCTCAGTCTTCGAGCAAGACTGGGCGGTGCAACCTCCCTGGCAGAGAGGTGGCACCGCCTGAGCTCGGTCTTCGAGCTCTGCCAGGCGGTGCAACCTCTCCAGTCAAGAGGTGCAACCGCCTGATCCCGGAATTCCGGGATTTGATCGTTTTGAGCTCCAAATTTGAATTGGGTTGGGGCCTATAAATACCCCACCCATTCAACACTGAGAGAGTAAGAACTTACCCGAAATCTTGATCTTTTCAGTGGTTCTTAGAGCTCAAAACTGCTAGTTTTCCTCCTCCTTCTGTTCTTCAAGTTTGAGTTGTAAAGAGAGGAGAGAAAACATCTGTAAGGGTTGTCTCCTAAGCCCATCAAAAGGAGTGAATCTGTAAGAGGGTAGTTGGCCTTCGCCTATTGAAGGAAGGCCTCTAGTTGACATCGGTAACCTCATCGGTGGAGGAAGCCAAAAGTGGAGTAGGTCAAGACTGACCGAACCACTCTAAATCTCTGGTTTGCGTTTATTTTGAGCACTTTATCATTACTGCAAACCTCCTACATAGCTACTGCTCTCTGCGCTTTTACGAACGAGTTCTGTGCAGTTTACGTTCACGTCTTAATTCCATTTACAAACTGCAAACTGCTCTCTGCGCTTTTACGAACAAATTCTGTGCAGTTTACGTTTACGTCTTGATTCCATCTACAAACTGCAAACTGTCTCTCTGCGCTTTTACGAATGAGTTTTGTGCAGTTTACGTTTACGTCTTGATTTCACTTACAACTGCAAATATCTTCTGCGCTTTTTTTTACGGACAAGGTTCTGTGCAGTTTACGTTCACGTCTTGATTTCATTTACAACTGCAAACTGTCTTCTGCGCTTTTACGAACAAGGTTCTGTGCAGTTTACGTTTACGTCTTGATTTCATTTAGAACTACAAACTGTCATCTGCGTTTAGACGCAAACTGCGTTTAGACGCAAACTACGTTTAGACGTAAACTGCGCTTAGACGCAAACTGCATTTAGACGCAAACTGCGTTTAGACGTAAACTGCGTTTAGACGTAAACTGCGCTTAGACGCAAACTGTGTTTAGACGTAAACTGCGCTTAGACGCAAACTGCGTTTAGACGTAAATCTGCGTTTAGACGTAAATCTGCGTTTTAGACGTAAAACTGCGTTTAGACGTAAACTACGTTTAAACGTAAAACTGCGTTTTAGACGTAAACTGAGTTTGGACGTAAATCTGCGTTTAGACATAAATCTGCGTTTAGACGTAAATCTGCGTTTAGACGTAAAACTGCGTTTAGACTCAAACTGCATTTAAACGTAAATTGTGTTTAGACGTAAACTACGTTTAGACGTAAACTGCACTTAGTCATAAGTTATCTTTGAGTCGGCTTTTGCTTCAAAACTGATTTTTATCGAACGAACGCAGCTTTTGTTTTTAATCGCTAAAAGATATCCGCTGCACTAATTCACCCCCCCCCCTCTTAGTGCTCTCGATCCTAACAATTACAATGCAAAAGGAATTGAACCAATTTGAGAGGAATGAGGTATGGAAGCTTGTTCCTAGACCTAATGACCATTTAGTCATTGGTACTAAATGGGTCTTTAGAAACAAGCAAGATGAATGCGGTATCATGGTTAGAAACAAGGCTGACTAGTGGTCAAAGGTTTTAACCAAGAAGAAGGTATCGACTACAAAGAGACCTTCACTCCTGTGGCTAGATTAGAAGCCATTAGAATACTCCTTGCCTATACTAGTAGTAACGATTTTAAACTATTTCAAATGAATGTCAAAAGTGCTTTCTTGAATGGTGTTATTTATGAAGAAGTGTATGTTAACAACCTCCTGGATTTGAAAATTCTCGTCTTCCTAATCATGTATTTAGATTGACTAAGGCTCTCTATGGCTTAAAACAAGCTCCTAGAGCTTGATATGAAAGGCTAAGTTCCTTTCTTATTTTAAATAATTTTACAAAAGGCAAGGTTGATGCTATATTGTTTATCAAACATTTTAAAAATAATTTTTTTATTATTCAAATTTATGTTGACGATATTATTTTTGGTTCTTCGGATGAATCACTATGTGAATCATTTGTCAAATGTATGAGTCATAAATTTTAAATGAGCCTAATAGGAGAATTAACTTTCTTTTTAGGATTACAAATTAAACAACTTAGTAATGGTATATTTCTTAATCAATCTAAATATACATTAGAATTGTTAAAACGATTTAACATGGATGGTTCAAAAGCAATAAACACTCCTATGAGTACTTCCACTAAGTTAGATATGGATGAAAATGGTAAAAACTTTGATAAAAAAATGTATAGGGGAATGATAGGTAGTCTACTATACCTCACCACGACTAGACCGGATATCATATTTAGTGTAGGACTTTACGCTAGGTTTCAATCTAATCCTAAATTATTTCATCTTAAAAGTGTTAAAAGAATTTTTAGATATCTTAAAGGAACTCCTAATTTAGGATTGTAGTATCCGAAATCCGATAAATTCGATTTAATAGCTTATGTAGATGCCGATTTTGGCAGATGCAGGATAGATAGAAAAAACACATCCGGAACATGCCAATTTTTAAGGCATGCACTTGTTTCTTGGACTTCCAAGAAACAAAATTCGGTTGTACTATCTACGGCAAAAGCCAATTTTTAGGGGTTAGGCAACCTAAAAGGACTGATCCAGTTCCCCCACTAGTAGAACACCCCGAAATACCAATTTTTAGAGGAAATGAGTCTCCTCCTCCTAATCCCTTTGGTGCAGCAGCTTCAGAATCAGCTCCTACTTCATCTTTTGAAGATCTCATTATGGTAGAATTACATCAAATCAAATCACAACAAGAGCAACTCAAATCACAACAAGAGCAAATTCAATTATAGTAAGTTGAAATTTTGAGGAAACTATGACAAATGAATCAAAAGATAGATGTCATGTATATGAACTATGGATTTCCTCCTAAGGATTAATCAATATGCCTTCTTATTCTGCTACCTTGACATGCGATCCTTGTATGATTAATCTTAATGCCAAGTTAAAGCTTTGTCAATTTTTTTTGCCATCTCCTTTTTATGAATGCTGAATTTTTCTAATGAGATGAATTTTGCATGATCAATCTTAATGTTGAATTCCTTTTCTAATGATTTTATGATCACAAATTGTACGCTTAAAGTTTCATCTCCTTTTTGTTGATGACAAAGGGGGAGAAGAATGAGCAAAAGATTGATGACTTGTGCAAATGTGATAGCATAACTTATATGAATTGCAAAAGCTAATATGTTGTGTAATGCAAATGTCTTATATGCATCGCAAATGTGAAAGCATGACTTATATGAATTGCAAAAGCTAATGTCTTATATGCATCACAAATGTAATAGCATAACTTATATAAATTACAAAAGCTAATATGTTGTGTAATGCAAATGTCTTATATTCATCGCAAAAAATGTCTTATATGCATCGTAAAATTTTTTTAGAATATCATAATATGAAAGTTTTTAGATTGGTTGTCACTTCATCTCATATGAAATTATGCCTTATATTTATATCATGAGATTCATGTTAAAAGTTCATATCTCTTGTCGAAATGTTAGTTGTCTTTTATCATTTGACTTGAAAATAATTTTCATAGCTTGAAATTATGAGAAATACGAAGTTTCGTATTTGCTCATAGAAAATAACGATGAGTTCAATGGATAGAACTTATCGGTTTAGGCTTGAATTCAAAAAGATTGAATTCAAGTGTTTTTATCTTCTTATTATATGGCATATAGATAGGGGGAGTTATGTTTAACTCCGTCATCAATTGATTGTCATCATCAAAAAGGGAGAGATTGTTGAATCTCAGATTTTGATGATGAAATCAATTGATGAGTTAATTGATCTAATCTATATTATTGAGTTAAGTGTGCAGGATTAACTACGATAGCTTGAAAAATAAAGCAAGTCTACCAGAGTCAAGTTCGATAGGTGTACGAGAGTCCACCAAGAGTTCGAAGATTTGTCGGAGGTGCTGCCGGAACCAACCGAGAAGAAATCGGGGACTTGCCGAAGTTTTCGGAAGTCCGCCGAAGAGATCGTTGGAGGTTCGTGGAGATCACCGAGAAGGTTCGGCTACTTGCCAAAGACTTGTTGAACTCGCCACAAGATCGGGAACCTGTTGGGAGTCCGCTAGAAGAAATCCGAGGGTGTATCGGAAGTCCGCCGAAAGATCGCCGGAAGGATCGCTGGAAGGAAACTCGACGTTGCCGGTTAAAAACCTACCTAGGACTATATCTTAATTTTGTAGTTTACATGTAATTAGAGTTAAGATTAAGGGTTAATCCTATAACCTAGTTAGGGGCCAACTAGGCCCTAATATATACTAGTTTGGGCCAAATTAGGAGCCCAACCAGTGACCCATAAGGTCGGGCGATGGCACCACCGAACTAGGCGATGGCACCACCCAGAACCCGAAAGGTCGGGCGATGGTACCGTCGGACTGGGTGGTGGCATCGCCCAGAACCCGAGAGTTCCGGTGGTGGCACCGCCAGTACATTGTCAGTGTTAGACACTGATAGGCGGTGGCACCGCCAGCACCGGGAACCCAAAAGTAATTCAAATTTGGAGCCCAAATTTGAATCCTCTTGGGGCCTATAAATACCACTCAATTCTCAATAGAGACTACACCTTTTGAGAAGTTAGAAATTAAGGAAAAGCCTTAGCAAAATCTTTAGCAAAGTCTTATTTTTTCAATAGCTTAAGTGTTCAACTCCCTTTTCTCTTTGAAAAATCTGTAAGAGCATGAATCACTTGTGGAAGTTAGGAGCCTCATCGAAGAAGGCTTCACAAGTGGATGTAGGTCATTTGACCGAACCACTTTAAATTGTTGTGTTCCTTGAATGTGTGAGTGTTTAACTTTCTGAAACCTTTATTTACTTAGCAACAAGCTTTTGGTTTCATCTCCTTACTTTACTCGAGCTACTTTTACTAAGTCATTCTTTGTCGAATCGAAATCTCTATACATTTACGAAATCATTTTCAAACTTACGAGTTTTAATCTGCTGCACTAATTCACCCCCCCCCCCCCCCTCTTAGTTTCGCTTCGATCCTAACAGTATGTTCATTCGATATTATTGATATGTTTTGTTCTATAGCTAATTGTGAACAATGAAAGTCGCTGAAGGGCCGTGTACCACCCCGTAGCCGTGCATTATGGCCACGCGCGGGCAGATGTCCACTTGTGAGCGATGGCTGCACAACGCAGCGTGCGTGCCGCAACGACTGCGCTGGGCAACGTGCGCACTACAGTGCAGGCGACGGCGGTCGCTCGCGGGTAGGAGCCACGCACCGTCGGTAGTCACGTGCAGCTAAGGCACGCCAAGGCGGCGGCCACGTGCGGCCAGGCAATGGCGCACCAGCGACGGTCGTGTGCGGCCAAGCCACACCAAGGCAGCAGCCACGCGTGGTAGGAATCGCCATAGCGGCCACGCACAGGTAGAGGAAGCCTCGCGCAGGTAGTGCCACGGCCGCGTGCGATTAGAAGCAGCCCCGCGCCGCACGTGCAAAGGTGGCGACACTGCAAATCAGATTTTTGGACATAATTATAGTTTTGCCCTAAGGTTTCCATTTGGATAAATTATAGCTTTGCCCTTATGTATTTTATTAATATCCTTTAATTCTTTTAACATATTTATAGTTTTACCCTCGAGACTAGGGTTTTGCTAAATTACAATTCTACATTTTATAAATTTCATAATTCTAATTTATGTCCTGTCAACATATTTACAGATTTATTCTTATCAAATTGAGAATTCTAATTTATATTCTCAATTATAAAATTGATAAATATGATATATTATAATTATGATTGAATTTGATCATGATTATATTTTTGGTTATTTGATTGGATTTAATTTTGATTAAAAAACTATAAATAATGATTTATTTTTATAGTTTTCTTATATGAATTATTGATTATATGTTTAACATGTGGTAAATAAAATCAAATTATTGTTCTTGGATATTCATTTGGTTATTCACATGTATATGTTTGAAATTATGAAATAATATTTATCTTTCACATTAAGACATGATTTATATGTTATCATGATTATCAAATGAGTCTTTTTTTTATTGATTAATATTCAATAATTATTATGGTTGTTATTCTATTATTGAACCACTTCAACATGAATCAAAATAAATAAATTTATGAATATTATTTATAATTTATCTTCATAAGTTTTATTTGATCAATAGTTATCAAAATAGCTTGGGATGTAGACTTATGATATGTGAATTACAATAAAAGCTTTATCATTTATAGGATTTTTTAAATTATATTTTATATTTTTGTATTGGTCCCGCAACCACCAAAGTGACATAAACCAATAATCTATAAAATATATTATGAAATTAGTCCTAAATGATATTAAATAAAATAATATTCACAATAGCAATATGAATCATGATAAAGAAATTTAATGAGTATTATTTTAATTTATCTTACTACGTTTTATATGATCGGTAGCTACCAAAGTAGCTTGGGATGATAGATTTATGAGATATAAATTACAATAAAGTCATTGTCATTCATGAGATATTTTAGATTATATTTTATCTTTTTGTATTGGTCTTGTAGCCACCAAAGTGACCTGGACCAATAATCTATAAAATACATTATGGAATCGATCCTAAATAATATTAAATAAAATAATATTTATGATAACACATATAATTAGGAGATTTAGATAATCCCAAAGGAGAATTTATTTCAAATAGTTATGTGATAGAGTAGGATGATACTATTTTGGATACCCTTGTAGTTTAGGGTTGTATACCCAAAGGTAATAACACTATTCCATAAGGACGATATCAGTCCTCCATAATCTATAAAATACATTATGATAATCAAAAGGTATCAGTCCTCAATAATCTATAAAATACATTATGGAATCGATCCTAAATAATATTAAATAAAATAATATTTATGATAACACATATAATTAGGAGATTTAGATAATCCCAAAGGAGAATTTATTTCAAATAGTTATGTGATAGAGTAGGATGATACTATTTTGGATACCCTTGTAGTTTAGGGTTGTATACCCAAAGTTAAAAACACTATTCCACAAGGATGATATCAGTCCTCCATAATGATCTTGAGTGAACACTATATCAATAGTTCATCATTTTTTGGAAACTCAAAATATTAATATTATATTATTATAATGGTATTTTCTTCGTTGTAATTTTGTAAATGTCCCTATACTTTTTAAAATAAATGGCTTAAGTATATACAAGTTGTATTGAGTAAGTGAGACCTTAGTCAGATTAATTGAACAAAACACAAGCTTAATTACTGAAAGTTTTATGAAATAAATAATTGAGGTGACTAATCAGGAAAGATATGAAAGACTCAATTTTATGATACTTAGACTTCAATACAGTTTACAACTAGTGCATGAGCATATCTAAGAATCAATTTAAATTTTCTAATAAGTCATTAGTTAACACCATGATATAATTTGAGGAATTCAAGGTTATATCCTCAATATAAATGATAAAGCTATAAGCTCAAAACTCATAATATTTTGAGTACTACTCAATGAGTAAGTAACACTAAACTAAGGATGAAGCGTAAGTCACTTGAGTTTATAATTACTATATAAACTCATAAAAGAATATCTTCACAATGAAGTGTTATTTTTGTAGCAAAATAAGTTATGTGAAGAAAAAAAATTATAAGATTTGATTTGAAATAAAAAGGTATAAATATAACCTTTATATGGTTCAAATCAAATATTATAGAAATTATTTTTCTAATACTTGATCGATTAATTTGATGTTTCAACATATGTTACCAATAATAGATATTCATTAAAGTAAAAAAAAATGAAGGGGGATAAAACTAAAGGAGAATGAGATATTTATCATTATAGAGAATCATCTTAAAGTGAAAGCGATATTGGTTTATATTTATCATCTATATCTAAAGATGATTCAATTGATAGATCTTAAGAATCCATGTTGTGTTCTTATAATTCTAGGAATTTGAGTTCTTTACCTAGAATTGCTAAAATATTATTTCCTTTTGGTGATTGTAAACTTACTATGATTCAATAAATTAATATTTAAATTATGTATAATAATCTATATATAATTAATATAAATATTAAGTTTACAATGATCTTATAATTAAATATTAAAATGAAATGTAGTTTTATAAACTTCTTGAGATTATGCTTATATCTGTGGGTCACTCTAAACTTTTGTCTCATTAAAGAGAGATATTTTATCACTATATAAATAATATATTGAGATATGATTATATATATCTAATTTAAATAAAGTCTATGATCATTCCACTCCCGAAGTGTGCATAAATGAAGTCGATAGACAATTAGATAGAAAAGTCAAGATCATCATATCTAATAAGGGTAATGAATTTTATGGTATTTATGATAAACCTAATTATAATTATAATTCTTTTGTTAGATTCTTGAAAAAATAAGATATATGATTTACCAAATGTATTACAACAGAATATGATTGCTGAAAGATATAATCGTACCTTTATAGATATGGTTAGGAGCATAATAGGTTATTTTTTTTATACCCAAATCAATGTGAGAAGAAGCTCCAAGGACAACCATGTATATCTTGAATGGTGTTCCTAGTAAGTAAATTACATGACTTCTTTTAATTTATGAAATGATAGGAAACCTAACTTAAGATATTTACATATTTGAGATTATTCTATAGAGATAAAGATTTTCAACTCACAGAAAAGAAAATTAGATTTAATAACAATTTCTGAATATTTTATTATCTATTCAGAAAAGTTTAAAGGGGTATATATCTTATTTCTCTAATTATAGTATAAGGACAATTAAATCTGGTAATGTAAGATTTTTATAAAATAGTAAATAAGTGGGAGTGAAAATCTCAAAATTCAATTTTGATATAGAGGAGATACAAGTTGATACTTCTTTATTATTCGAGAGATTGTTGTTATTCAAATTATTAAATAATTTAATAAAAGTGAATAACAAAATAACATTACTAAACTCTCACATTATATCGATATCATTATTAATGATATTGTAGAACAACCATAATTAACAATCTTGGAAATATCTTAAAGGGAAAGGAATCTTGTCATTTATGGTTACTATATCACATATCTATAAGAATTATATAGGAATCAGAATGGATTCCTTATTATTTTCATAGGTCATGAAAAGTAATGATTTTGAAATGCAATATGATGTAATAAAAGAAGGGTTAAAATTAATAACCTGTGTTTGATAAATTTATCGAATTATCCAATAATTATTAAAAAGTCTATTATATAAAGATGACTCAAAGGACAATGTTGAACGATATAATGGTCAGACTTGTGATTAAAAGTTTTACTTATAAAGAATGTACTGACCATAACGAGACAATTAATTTTTTAATGAACTCATTAAGAATCGTCATATGACATTAGTGACTTATTATGAGTTTGAGTTATATCATAATGATATGAAAGCTTTTCTTTTTCAAGATCTAGCTTACTCTAAATGATTTACAAAGAAAATAAAAGAAATATAAAGTTTGGTATGCAAATTTAGGAATTCATTTATGACCTTAAACAAGTTTCAAGATAATTATATATAAAAATTCTTGATATCATTATTTTCATATTTAAGAAAAATACTATTAATAAGTATTTATATTAGTGGGAGCAAGTTTATTATACTGGTCTTGTATATTGATAAGATTTTGCCTTACAATCTTGGTTTATTATACTAAATCAAGAAATTTATCACTAAGAGTTTTAAGATTATTGATATAAATGAGACATCTTATATTATGAACATTGAGTAATTCATGGATAGACCTAAATGAAGTAGTCGTCTTAGAAAGGATATATGAACTAAGTCTTGAAAAGATTTTAATATACAGCTTTGTTTAGTAAATTATAAAAGTAAAATTTTAGTCAATAGTAAATGCTATAAAATGACTTGAAAAGAATTAGATAAAAAAAATATTCTTCGTATATGCGTAGTTGGATGTCTATGCTTAAGCTTGTATAGAAAAAGATATCAGTTTTATAATTAAAATACTGAGTATATATTGGAGTTACCTAGAAGTAAAAATACTAAAGGACCGTAGAGAAAGTAATAAGATATTTGGAAGGGATAAAGGATTATATGCTTATATGTATGAAATTATATCAGCTTGAAATTATGGTATTTTTCAGATGCTGATTTTATAAATTGCTTCGATAATAGGAAGTCCACCTTATGGTTAATATCTATATCAACTAGAGGGGTAATTTATTATTATTAATAATAGAAGTTGATTTTGTGGCATGCTTTGAGGCCACTGATCAAACTTTTGGACTGCGAAATTTAATCTCAAGACTTGGTGTAGTCAGACTCAATTACCAAGTCGTTGAAGATATTTTGTGACATTACCGTAGTTTTCTTCTCTAAGAATGACAAGTACTATTGCATCTCTATGCATTATGGTATAAAGTACTTGATGGTTAGAGAAGAGGAAACCAAAAACATCTAATGTCAATTAATTACTTGAGTTCCACTGTATTGATTACTGATCCATTCACTTGGGACTTACAACCTAAAATATTTTGAAAAAATATGTTCTTATGATTGAGTTTGTGAGCAACCCGTAAAGAATATGGTAATACATGTTTGAGTGGATACTATAATTGATATTCTTGCTTACGTACTTAAAGTTATTTGTTTATACTATACTATTTATAATTATGTATGTACATATCATGGTTGAAAATGATGATAGGATTGTCTTGATAAGATAAATTATAGGGTTCATTTTGGACTGCATTAGGAAAGACTAACATTGTTGTGGTATATAGAAG
Organism: Musa acuminata AAA Group; assembly: GCF_036884655.1. Lineage (NCBI taxonomy): Eukaryota > Viridiplantae > Streptophyta > Magnoliopsida > Zingiberales > Musaceae > Musa > Musa acuminata. The sequence continues at coordinate 2,852,633 of NC_088336.1, read as the reverse complement.
GAAGTGTGACACTTGTGACATAGAACTGCTATGACTCATATTGTTAGTCCGACTTAATATAGAATTATTATAATTATTGGACTTATTGGCCTTTGTTTAAAATTCGTGCGTGTGTATATTATTTTTCTAAAATTTTAGAATCCAATTGGGTCAAATTATTTTTAAATAAATTTTATTTATTTATTTTTTTTATTTTAAGTCTTTTTGTATATTACCAATTATTGGGCCAAGTGGAAGAATGTTAGATTATATGACCCTATTTAATTAAGATATATTATATATATGATTAGATTTTGATTATGGTTATTGACCAATAGAAAAGAAGTTCATGTTAAATTAGGATTATTTAGGAGATAACTTTGATGAGAGGAACTCTCTTAATAATTTATCCTAGACTCTCGCTTATAAATAGACAAGACGTCTAGGAGCTAAATAAGACGCATTTTAATGTAGTTGAGAGATTAAAGTTTTTTTCTCAATCTCCCTAATCCATCAATCTCGGTGGTCTTGTGAAAAGATAGGAAAAGAGGAGAAAAATCTAGTTCTCTTTGCAGATTGATATCTTAAATCCGACGATGGGATGCTTGTCGATTAGATAAGATTTATTCTTCTGAACAACAATGAAAGATACACATCGTAATATTATTAGATCTAATTTTATTTGATTTCAATCTTGGCATAAATTTTTTTTCACATTATAGATAGCATGATTATAGATTTTATGCTAACAGTATAAACTATAATCTTTACTAGTGTGTCTAGTCAATTCACCTCTCCAATGGCTGAAATGTGCTGTCATGACTACTTAACCTACAATAAGAAATACATTGCATAAGGTGCAGATTAGGGTTGCGTACCCAATGTTGACATCGAGCAATACTCTTCTTGATGCTTATGATGATTTCGAAGGGCTAATAGTTGCTCACACTCTTTCATACATGTGTATATATATGGTTTAGAAAATGGGCTCTTCCTATCGACTTTTTTCAATAACTTTATGACATAGAACTTGAACATAATAGATCGGTTTCGATAATGAAATTTATGTTTTCAAAGTTTGTTGTGATCAATTTTAATGTCAATGATAATAAAAGACTACTCATTTAATATATCGAGATCTCATGGAGGCAAACTATAGACATTTTAATCTCATTCATGACTTTGAAGTTGTGATAGTGATTCTTAACAAGAAAAAGTGTTTGAGGCGTGCTGGAAATGTTGGATGCTGCTCTCACAACAGAATTGTAACAATTCTCATGAAAAACTCTTTTCATTCACTTTTGGAGAAGAAAACTATCCACTACAATAACATGGGAGAAAGTTTTTATAGATAGAGTAGTTATCACTAGAACTACAAAGAATGATAGATGCAGATGCCAATAATATGTCATTCCATCATCATTTTTACGGGATGTGGATGTCCAAACGAATTACAGGTCTCGATTTCTGAACTTCAAATGCCGATCGGGGTTCTAATAAAATTTCTTAGGTTCTCAATGATCCCAAAAAAAGAAAAAAACTCACATATAAAGATTCTCAAACTCCTATCAGATCATCACGTATACAAGATTGGAAAAGCGAATATTTATTATTATAAGCAGTCAAATCTGTGTTTCTCGATTGACATTTTACTTGTATTGCTCCTTTATTCTTTGACAAAACATTGTACGAGCATAAATTCTTTGGAGCCGTGACAACAAATCAATGTCTTGTCTTGTGGTAAAAGAAAAAGAAATGTAGTTAATTAATTGATTCTTCTAAGGTGAAGGTATCGAATAATTTAACTGGTAAAGTCTTGGATAATTTATTACATTTACTTTTTCATTTGACAAATCTTGAGCTCAAATCAAATCTTACATTCATCATTTATCCTTTATATATATAAAAAATTATGTGAGAATCATATTACAGTTTAATTCTACATACTTTTAGTAGGATCTTAAAATTTTCTCTGTCGAGATTTAAAATTATAAGTGTTCTCAGTCAGTGATTGATAGTAACAATCCAGGGAGAACAAAAATGTGAGTACTTCCATTATTATTTTTTTTCTTAGGTTTTCTAACATGCCATATTGCTTCTGTTTCTTTTCCATGATAGCTTGCCTTGCTCTCGGTGAGGGCCTTCCTCCATAACCCGGTGTTACCTCCTTATGGTCCTTGTAACTCCCCACAATGCAACAGAGATTAAAGCATCTTCCAACCATATCATACTTTTATTCGAAGACCCTTTCGCCATCTGGCACAGAAAATTCTTCATAACAAATTGTAGGCACAATACAGTTCTTATATCAGATAAGATTTCCTCAACTATATGAGGAAATCTCTCTATTCTATTGAGAAAAATTTTATAATATATTGAGGGAAACCCTCCTTTTTAACCTATATAAATAGGAGAGGGACATGTGAATACAATCAAGCTTCTTCAATAATTCTTCTTGTCTTCTATTCTTTCTAACATGGTATCAGAGCAAGTGAGATGAGCAAGGCTCCATGGTTATCGAAGCCTGCCATTCACCACATCCCTTGCCTTTGTAGAGTAGAGAAGGGGGGAACTCTTTCCCGTCGTAGTGGATCTCTCTCTAACCCCTGCCTGCTCCTTCCCTCTTCTCCTCCATGTGGCCTTCTTCACCGGCACTATCTTCATCAGGTTATGATCTGCATCAATCGCAGCCCGCTACCTTGCTGTCAACTCTCGATCCTCAGCTCCTGCTAAGAGCTAATCGTTGCAGATTTCTCTATCAAATCGCTAGAGCTACCTCCTTTGCTACAACATCGCTGCAGCTTCCTCCTTTGCTTTAACTTTCTCCTCTACTAAAGCTTTCTCCTCTGCTATAGCTTTCTCCTCTTCTATAGCATTGCTACAACTTCCTCCTATGTTGTAGCATTGATGCAGCTACCTCCTACAGCTACCACATATGTTGCAGATTTCTCCAATGCTTTCTCCTCTGCTGTAGCTACCTCCTCTACTGCACTCAACTGCAGCTACCTCCTCTACTACAGTTACCTCCTCTGCTACAGTTTCCTCCTCTGTTGTAGCATCGTTGTAGCTACCTCCTACAACTACCACATATGTTGCAGATTTCTCCAATGCTTTCTCCTTTGCTGTAGCTACCACCTTTGCTGCACTCAACTGCAGCTACCTCCTCTACTGCAGTTACATCCTCTACTGCAGCTTCCTCCTCTACTGTAGCTTTCTCCTCTGTTGTAGCATCGTTGTAGATACCTCCTACAGCTACCACATCTGTTGCAGATTTCTCCAATGCTTTCTCCTTTGCTGTAGCTACCTCCTTTGCTGCACTCAACTGCAGCTACCTCCTCTACTACAGTTACCTCCTCTACTACAGCTTCCTCCTCTGTTGCAGCTTTCTCCTCTGTTGTAGCATCGCTGCAGCTTTCTCCTCTATTGTAGCATCGTTGCAGCTTTCTCCTCTACTATAGCATCGCTGCAGCTACCTCCTCTACTGTAGCTTTCTCCTATGCTTTCTCTTCTGCTATAGCTACCTCCTCTGCTGCAGCTTCCTCCTATGCTGTAGCATCACTGCAGCATCGCTGCAGCTTTCTCCTCTATTGCAGCTTTCACAGTAGCTGCAACCGCAGCAGTCGTAGTTGCCGCAGCAACAGCAGTGATCTGCTCTTACTCTACTCACGAAGCCTCTTGCTCGTAAACCTTTTTGCATTACATTGATCCAAGATTAGTGTCCTTTGATAAGAGCACCATCTTGCGGGGGCATGATAGTAGATAAGATTTTTCCAACTATATGTGAAAATCTCTCTACTCTATTGAGGGAAATCCTCTAATCTGTTGAGAAAATCTTCCCTCTTAACCTAGGAGAGGGACATGTGAATGAATACAATCAAGTTTCTTCAATAATTCTTCTTATCTTCTATTTGGAATCTTTCCAACAATATCTACAACCAAATTGGATATTGTGCATGCATAAAATCTTTTTTTACTTCTGCCTATCAAATGAATCATAATTCAAGAACAGGAGGAAGTAACAATAATCATTTTGTAAAAAGAGAAAAACATAGTGCAGATAATGAAGTTCCAACACGCTATTAAAACTTAATGGTAATCATATATATGTCCATGCCATATTTATCCGGCAAATTATTCAAGCCTCTAATCTTTAATCGACAAATTGTTGATCTGCAATCCAACTTGATAGATCATGGTCCTAATATTGTAGGAAATGACAAGGTGCTAAACTGTATAGACATGCAAATGACAAGGTCTAAGCAAACATCAAGCCTGCTGAATGTAAGCAGCAGTATGTATTAAGAGATATTATGATTGCCTTTCATGGTTTTGCTCCAGACACATATTAAGAGATCATTGCGAATAAGAAATGAGAAACACGTGGAGTTAATAAAGAATAATAGATATGCTCCCATAATTACATTGGATATTTTCATGGGCAACTATATATATTTCTAAATTTAAATTATATAATTATATATTTTTCATCGTATAATAATGTTAGGATCAAGTTAGCACTAACAGGGGGTGAATTATTGCTTTCGATAAAAATGACGTTAATTCAAAAATCTTATTCGATGAAGCTTGTATCCAAAAAAGTATTTAAACTTGAAAACGGTTGTATGTGATTGAGGGCAGTGAGCATGTAAATCAGTAAGTGATGAGAATGAAAAGCATGAAATAGATGGCACAAAAAGAAAGCACAAAATGAAAGCAGACTAACACTAGGCGATACCACCATCCAATTTGGGCAGTACTTTTGCCTGAGCCTTAGAGACCGGGCTCTAGCGGTAGCACCACCTAACATGGCGATACCACTACCTGACATGGTGGTACCATCACCTGGTAGCATTAACTGTCAATGGTACCACCATCGCCTATTTTGGGCGGTACCACCACCTAGACCACTTAGGAGGCTGAGCCTCAAGTGGTACAATCGCCTAGTCTGGGTTGTGCCACCACTTGATATGGCTCCAAGTGATTGAATGAGCCATCCAATCAGCCCAATTCAGCCCTATTAAAGGCCCAGTTGGCCTCTAATTAAGTTAGTAAGATTTTTCCTAAAACTAACTCAAATTAAAGTCCTACTATGATAATTAAGGCTAAAACAATTATAATACAAGTAATCTAAGTTGTCTAGCATGTCAATTGTTCAACCGAACTCTCCATGAACTTTCGACGATCTTTCGGCAAGCTTTCGATGAACTCCCGATGAACTTCCGATAAGTTTTTGGCAAACTCTAGGTGAACTTCCGATGAGCCTTTGGTGAACTCCTAGCTAACTTTTGGTGAGCTTTCACTACATTGTCCGATCTTTCGGTGTATCCCCCGATTCATCCAAACCGATGTTCGATCATTGACTCCAGCCCAACTTCGATTCTTCTTTAATCGTTTTATCTTTTTCATGATCGTAGATAGTCCTGTGTCACTTATCTCAACACATAGATTAGATCATTAATTCACCAATTGATTTCATCATCAAAATCCAAGATTCAATAATCTCCCCCTTTTTAACGATGACAACCAATTGATGACGGAGTTAACTTTAACTCCCCTCATCTATATGTCATATTGAGATAAGACAAACTTTGAATTCAAAAGGAATCATATCCGTTGAATTCAAGTGAAACAATTTTGATTATAGTAATCAAATACAATATATCAAGATTTTATACATTATGCATCATCATAGTTTCAAATCATCAAAATATTACATGCACAATTTCATCACCTCATGCATGATGACAAATCACTTTAAGCAAAACCTATATGATACTAAAGTATTCATCACTTCATTCATGATACCAAAATTGACATCATTTTGAGCATACATAACATTCATGATATCAAGGCATTCATATACCAAAATTAACATCATTTTGGGCATAACATTCATGATTCTAAATCATTTTTTAACCATTTATCACTTCATGCATAATACCAAATACAACATTATGGCATGATTCCAAATACAATATTATGATTCCAAACATTCATCATTTCTCCCCCTTTGTCATCAACAAAAAGAAGAATCATTCAACAATTTATGCAAGTATTTTAAACTATATAAGTAAATTTTACACCCATTTATGCAAGCTAGTAAATTTATAAAATGAGAAGTTAAGCAAAAACTTTGTATGATAACTACTTTTGCTTCTTGAAATGGGCAAACTAGCTTTTTTTGCTTTAGATGTACAAGCACTTTTTGGTTCTTCTTGAGATGTACAAGTTTCTTTTTTCGTTTTGTCATAAAAAAAATAAAAAGAAGAGGTAGAAGAAGAAGGAATTCATTCATCACAAGAAAAATCAAGTTATAAGAACCAAATGCATGAAAGGATTTGAACCAAATCAAATCAAATCCATGAAAAAATAAGTTTCATTGAATCAAGCTTCTATTTTCGCAAAGAGAAATGATTCATCATAAAAGATTAAAATATGTATATTAGAAATTTATGAATCAAATCCCTATTCTCATAAAGTAAAGGAAGAAGGATTCATAAAAGATCAAGTATGCCAAAAAAAAATTCATGAATCAAATTTCTTTTTCGGTGAATTGCAAAAAGAAGGAATGAAAGAAGCAATCTCGATTTAAAAAGAAAACTTAAATTATGAAAAATTAAGAAATCCAAAATATATATAGAGGAATTCATGCATTTAGAAGATTTAACATGCCTAATTCTCTTCTAATAAAATTAAATTATTCCTCATTTAAAGCTTTTATAAAAATATCAACTAATTGATGTTTTGTATTAATAAATTCTAAAGATATATCATGGTTATTAATATGATTTTTAATAAAATGATGCATAATGTCAATATGTTTAGTTCAAGAGTGTTGAATGAGATTTTTGTTGAATCTTAGATTTTGATGATAAAGTCAATTGTAAATTGTTTTATCTAATCTGTATGTTGAGAAAAGTGTGTATGATTAACTATGATAGCAGTAAGATATAAAGCAGGTGTTATGCCAGAGTCAAGATTGAGATCTCATTGGGAGTTCAAGAGTTTGTCGAAAGTCCAAATGTTCGTCGGAAGTTCTGCCGGAACCAATCGGGAAGTCTAGGAGCTTGCCAAAGAAGCTCATCGGAACTCGCCAAGAAGATCGTTGTAAAGTCCAGGAGCTTGTTGGGAGTCTGCTAGAACATTGCCGAGAGTTCGTCGAATGTTCGCTAGAAGAGCAACTGACACACCGGAATAAGAAGTGCTATGATTATATCTTGATTATCATAGTTAGATCATAAATTAAGTTAGGATTAGAAGATAATCCCACTAACTTAATTAGGGTCCAATTGGGCCCTTAGCAGGGATGAATTGAGACGAATTGAGTAGCCCATTTAGCACTTGAAATCTTGGCCGGTAGTGGCACCACTTGGAAGACAGTGTCCCGGGTTATTTGGGCGGTGGTACCGCTAGCAGTGAACGCCGCTAGTGGTAGTATCGCCCTTGTCAGGCGGTGGTACCATCCAATGTCAGACCAACGATGGTAGTACCACTCAATAATGATGGTGGTACCGCTAATACCCCAAAATCCAAGGATGTGACACTTTTTTGCTCCAATTTTGAAGCCATTGGGGCTTATAAAAACCCCACCCTTTTTTGCATGAAAGGGCACGAAAGTATTTAACATATTCTTGAATCTTTGAGGTGTTAAGTGTTGTAAAAGTTAGAAAGAGTCCTCCCCTCCCTCACTTAGCTTTGTAAACATCCAAGAAAGAGGAGTAAGGTTTGTAAAGGTTATCTCCTAAACCCAGGAAAAGAAGAAAGTACTGTAAAGAGGTGTTTGGTCTTCACCTATTGAAGGAAGGCTTTTAGTAGACGCTGGTGACCTCGACGGAGGAGGAATTTGAAAGTGGATGTCGGTCATATCGACCGAATAACTCTAAATTCTGGTTTGCTTTTCATTTATGCAATTTACATTACTGCAAACCTCCTTAATCTTCTCTTTGCTCTTTTATGAAAGCTTTCAAATTCAATTTCTCTCCGAAATGGATTGAATCAAAATGATTTTCATCGGAATCAGTTTTAATTAAAATGAAGACTTTTGAAATCGGGAAAGTTTTTCACTACACTAATTCACCCCCCCACTTAGTGCCACTTTTGATCCTAACAGTTGGTATTAGAGTAAGGTTTACTCTCATTTAGTTTTAAACCCAAGAGAGATGGCATTTGTCGGCAACCAAGAGGGTCATTCAATTACACGTCCGTCAATGTTCAATGGGACAGATTATATATATTGGAAGACTAGAATGAGGATCTTCCTAATTTCAATAGATTTTGAATTATGGAATATTATAGAAAATGAATTTCAAAAGTCTTTTCTTCCAATGAACAATTGGAATGAATTGGAGAAGAAGACTTTCGCTTTAAGCGCCAAGGCTATGAATGCCTTGTTTTGTGCTTTAGATAAAAACGAGTTCAATCGTATATCTATTTGTGAAACTGCTTTTGATATTTGGCACACACTCGAAGTAACTCATGAAGGCACTAGTAGAGTGAAGGAATCGAAAATTAATCTTTTAGTACACACTTATGAGTTGTTTCAGATGAAATCGAGTGAAATCATTGGTGACATGTACACCCGATTTACGGATATCGTCAATGGTCTAAAAGGACTTGGTAAAAGTTTCTCGGATTTTGAACTTATTAATAAAATTTTAAGATCTCTTCCAAAGAGTTAGGACCCTAAAGTTACGGTCATTCAAGAGGCTAAAGATTTAAATAACTTTCCTCTCGAAGAACTAATCGAGTCACTAATGACCTATAAGATGACTTGTAATGCTTATGAAGAGCTTGAGAACAACCTTCCAAAGAACAGGAAGGATATGTCTCTAAGAACTCAAGAAGACCACTTAAAAGAAAATTCAAGTGATGAAGACTTAGCACTCTTAACAAAAAGGTTTAAAAAATTTAAAAAAAGAAATAAATTTAAAAATAATACTAAAAATAAAATTGAACCTAAGAAAGAACAAGTGATATGCTATGAATGCAAGAAGCCAGGATACTTCAAGAGTGAATGTCCCCAAGCAAAGAGGACGCAACCTAAGAAGAAGAAGGCTCTTAAAGCAACTTGGTACGACTCAAGTACATCTGAAGAAGAGGAGCCAACCAACACCAAGCAAGTTGCTCACTATGCGCTAATGGCTATTAGAGATGAGGTGAGTAGTTCATTTGATGCAAATTTATCCTTTGATGAACTATTAAATGCTTTTCATGATTTATTTGATGAATGCAAATCAATTAGTAAAAAATATAAATTATTGAAAAAAGAGCATGATTCTTTTGTTAATGATTTCAATAGATTAAAAGTTGAGCACAATAATAATTTAGCTCCATGTATGAAATGTGATGAACTAGAAATACTTCAAAAGTTGAGCACAATAATAGTTTAGCTCCATGTATGAAATGTGATGAACTAGAAATACTTCAAAAGGAAAACTTGCTACTTAAAAAAACCTTAGAAAAGTTTGAGGTTGGTAGCAAGTCCTTGAACATGATCCTTGCCAACAAGGGTCACATTCATAGAAAAGGCGGAATCGGATTTGTGAGTAGCTCTCACCAAAATCCCACCACCTTTGTTAAAGGCCCTACTTTACATGTTTCACCCCGAAACAAATGCAACTTTGTTTGCAAATTTGGGTATATAGCTTATCATTATCCATTTAAGAAATGCAGTCCACACAAATTGATTTGGGTTCCTAAAAGAACCTCAAATTACTCAATGCAACATGATAAGCTATGTAGATCCATTTATGAGGCACCCAAGGTAAAATGGGTATCTAAAAACCATCTTTTTTGTAGAAACGTTTACAATCATAAGCTAGGAGCAAGAGATGATACCTTGATAGTAGATACTCAAGGCATATGACCGGAGATCCATCTCAATTCTTTAAGCTACTAGCATAGACGAAGGATATGTCACCTTCGGAGACAACAACAAGGGTAAAATCATTGGTAAAGGAACCATAGGTAACAAATTCAACCTTATCATTAAAGATGTGTTATTGGTTGATGGCTTAAAGTATAACCTTTTGAGCATTAGTCAATTGTGTGATAAATGATATATTGTTAGATTTGAATCAAATGCTTATATTATAGAAAAACCACACAAAAACACATCTATGATTGCCCTAAAACAAAATAATGTACACACTATCAACATTGATGATCTTTGTAATGAAGTGTGATTTTTAGTTTTCAATGACGATGCTTGGCTTTGGCATAGGAGATTAGGTCATGCTAGCATGAAACTAATCTCTCAAATCTCATCTAAAGAACTTGTAAGAGGAATTCCTCATATTAAGTTCATTAAAGACAATATATGTGATGCATGTCAACTAGGAAAACAAATAAAAGATAGTTTCAAACCAAAGAACCAAATAAGCACCTCTAGACTATTGCAATTGATCCATATGGACTTGTTCGGACCAATTGCTACATCAAGCCCAGGAGATAGCAAATGCGCCTTTGTTATCATAGATGATTATAATAGATACACATGGACTTAATTTTTGGCATACATAAGTTATTGCTTTAGGTATTTCTATAAGTTTTGTAAACTTTTTCAAAATGAAAAGGGTTTTATGATTTTATCAATTCGAAGTGATCACGATGGTAAATTTCAAAACCGTGATTTTCAAGAATTTTATGAATCTAAGAGATACAACCATAATTTTGCTACTCCAAGAAATCCTTAACAAAATGGAGTAGTAGAAAGAAAAAAATAGAAACTTACAAGAAATGGCTAGAACAATGTTAAACGAACATAGCCCACCCAAATATTTTTGGGTCGAAGCCGTAAATACGACATGCTATGTCATGAATAGAGTTCTAGTAAGACCATTACTCACTAAAACTCCTTATGAATTATGGAACAACAAAAAACACAATGTTCATATTTTAAAGCTTTTGGGTGTAAGTGTTTTATCTTGAATGAAAAATATGCCTTAGGAAAATTTGATGCAAAATCTAATAAAGGTATTTTTCTTGGCTATTCTTATATTTCTAAAGCATTTCGTATCTTTAACAAAAGAACTTTAATTATAAAAGAGTCTATTCATGTTGTTTTTAATAAAGTTTCCAAAGTCAAGAAAAATAATTTTGATGATGATGTTAATTTTGATGCTTTGAATTTAAATGAAACCCTTTCTTCATCTAGCAATTTGGATGCTTCTTCTTCCGAAACATCTTTACCCAAGGAATGAAAGTTTATAGATACTCATCCTAAGGAGCTAATCATAAGAGACACATCAAAAGGGTTCAAACTCGTTTTTCTCTTAAGAATTTTTGTGTTAACGCAGCTTTTCTCTTCCAAATTGAACCTAAATGCATTGACAAGGCCTTGAAAGATGGTTCATGTGTTATCACAATGCAAGAAGAGTTGAATCAATTTGAGAGAAATGAGGTGTGGAAGCTTGTTCCTAGGCCAAATGACCATTTAGTTATTAGTACTAAATGAGTCTTTAGAAACAAATAAGATGAATTTGGTATCATGGTTCGAAATAAGGCTAGATTAGTGGCCAAGGGTTTCAACCAAGAAGAAGGTATTGATTATGAAGAAACGTTCATTTTTGTGGCACGATTATAAGCCATAAGAATGTTCATTACCTATGCTAGTAGTAATAATTTTAAATTATTTCAAATGAATGTTAAAAGTACTTTTCTTAATGACTTTATTTCTAAAAAAGTTTATGTTGAACAACCTCACAGATTTGAGAATGATAATCTCCCTAATCATGTATTTAAATTGACTAAAGCTCTCTATGGATTGAAACAAGCCCCAAGGGCTTCGTATGAGAGACTAAGGTCATTTCTTATCGAAAATAATTTCTCTAAAGGCAAGGTCGATACTACATTGGTTATAAAAAATTTTGAAAATAATATTTTTATTATTCAAATTTATGTTGATGATATTATTTTCGGTTCCACGAATAAATCTCTATGTGAATCATTAGCTAAAAGTATAAGTCCTGAATTTAAAATGAGTTTGATGGGGGAATTAACTTTCTTTTTAGGCTTACAAATCAAATAATTAAGTAATGATATTTTTCTTAGTCAAATAAAATATGCTTTAGATTTGCTAAAAAGGTTTAATATGGATAGCTCAAAGGATATCAATACTCCTATGAGTACCTCCACTAAGTTAGACATTGATGAAAGTGAAAAAAGCTTTGATCAAAAAGCTTATACGGGTAGGATAGGAAGTTTACTATACCTCATCGCAACTAGAGCGGATATCATGTTTAGTGTAGCTGCTTTATACTAGGTTTCAATCTAATCCTAAGATATCTCATCTTAAAGCAGTTAAGAGAATTCTTAGATATATTAAAGGTACCACTAACCTAGAATTATAGTATCCAAAATTCGAGAACTTCGAACTAATTGCTTATGCTGATGCAGATTTTGCTGGATGTAGATTAGATAGAAAAAACACATCCGAAACATGTCAATTTTTAGGAAACGCACTTGTTTCTTGGTCTTCCAAGAAACAAAACTCGGTTGTACTATCTACAACTGAAGCTGAGTACATTGCAGCTAGTGCATATTGTGCACAAGTTGTGTGGATGAAAAACACTTTAGAGGATTATAGAATTCATCTTAAAAACATTCCCATAAAATGTGATTACACAAGTACAATATGTTTAACAAAAAATCCCC
>NC_088336.1:2522500-2535000 GCF_036884655.1 Musa acuminata AAA Group | reverse complement strand
ATTAGTTGTTCTTTCAAGACATGAGAATGATTTGAAATGTACCTCCTCAACATTGATACATGGAATACATTACGCACCTATGCTAATGTAGGAGGTAAAGCTAGTTAGTAGACCATATCACCAATTTTGTCAAAAATTTCTTGTGGTCCTATATATCGAGGACTTAGTTTGTCTTTTTTCCCGATCCTCATAACTCTTTGCATTGGTGCCACTTTTAAAAATACTCTATCGCCAATTTTAAATTTCAAATGTCTCCTCTTGTTATCGATATAACATTTCTGTCTGCTTTGTGCTATTTTCATCCTTTGACAAATCTTTTCTATTATTTTTTATGTTTCTTTCACCCATTTTATCCCAATAAACAAGTGATCTATACTTTCTACCATATAGTGTTTCAAATAGTGACATCCTAATGGTTACTTAGTAACTATTATTGTAGACAAACTCTATCAAAGGTAAATATTTGCTCTATGATCCCTTAAAATCCACCAACTAAGCTCTTAGCATATCTTCTAATGTTTAAATGATTGTTTCTAATTGACCATTTGTTTAATGATGAAAAATAGTGCTAAAAGCTAACTTTGTCTCTAGTGCCTTTTATAAACTCCTTCAAAATCCTAATATGAATATGAAGTCTCTATTTGACAAAATAGATACTAACATACCATGGAGTTTAATTATCTCCTAGGTATATAATTGAGTATATTGGCCCATGGAATAGTTAGCATAAATAAGTAGGAAGTGGGTTATCTTAGTCAATTTATCCATAATGACTCAAATTTCATCATGTCCCTTGCTGGTGGTAGGCAAACCCATGATAAAATCCATGTTGACCTTTTCTCATTTTCATTAGGGTATTTGCAATGGTCTCAAGGTACTTGTTCACCTCTGATATTTGATTTTAGTTTATTGACATATGAGACACTTTTGAACAAATTAGATCATATCTCTCTTTATTTTAGATCACCGGTAGTGCTCTTTCAAATCCCTATAAATCTTGGTTATTCTAGAATGCACTTAGTATAGATATGAGTGTGTCTTTGCTAAATTTTTTTACTTTATGCCAAGCTCCTTTAGTACACTTAATTTACTTCAAAATCTAATTATCCCTTTATGAATGTGAAAATCTTTTCTTTTTTTTTTTTCAATATCAAACTTCAATTGATTCAAATCAGAGTCATTAACTTCAATTAGTTCCCCAACAGGGTTGGCTGTAGTGACAATGCTGCTAATCTCCCAATTAAACTTTTAAGGATCATCTCATAGTCAAATTTTTGCATTTATATATGGAGAGGTCTTTGAACTATTGATAAAGTAGTTAAATTGGTTGACTTTCTACTTAATGCATCAATAACTACATTCGCTTTCTAAGGATGATAATTGATTACACAACCATAATCTTTTGCTAACTCCAACCATATCCTCTACCTTATATTCAGATCTTTTTGAGTAAAGAAATATTTCAAACTTTTATGATCATAGTATACTTTGTTGAATCTCGGATTTTGATGATGAAACAAATTGATAGTGTTTATGATTTGATCTACGTTTTGAGTGATGCAAGAAGCTTCGATCAGGGAGAGATAATTAAAGTAGGAAGAATCATGTTGGGCCAGAGAGAAAAATGTCAGAAGATTAGATATCGAGCCGAAGGATCAATTAACATATCGACAAAAGGCCTCGGGCCATGGGATCGGCGAAGAAGAGCAGAAATTGTGCTAAGGAAATCAAAGTTACGAAGTTCAACTAACCGATTGGGCAATAGGCCACAAGAGAGGGTGATGCACTGAATAATCGAAAGAAGCGATGATAAACCAATGACATGCCGGACAACACTTGATTTAAGCTTTGTAATAATTGTCTAGACTGATGTGAGTTTTAAATGTGTAGGATTAACTACGATAGCAAGGCATAAAGCAAAATGAAGTCCCGGAGTCAAGAACGAGATTTTGTTGGGAGTTCGAGAGTTCGTCAGAAGTCCTGATTATCATCGAAAGTTCTTCTAGAATTGATCGAGAAGTCCAAGAGCTTGATAAAGAAGCTCATCAGAACTCATCAAGAAGATTGTCGTGAAGTCCAGGAGCTTGTCAGGAGTCCGTTGGAACATTGCCAAGAGATTATCGGAAGTTCGTCGGAAGATCGCCGAAAGCTCGCCAGAAGAAACCTAGACTTACAGACTTATTTAGCTTAGTAAATGTCTTAAAATTTATAGTTAGTACATAATTGGGTTGTAATTGGGCCAACTCAAATAAGGGATAATTGAGCCTAAGTTTGGGCTGTGTTAGGCCAAGTGCAAAGCTCAAACAGTGACCCAACAGGTGGTACTATCGTGACATAGTCTCCGAGACAGTGTTAGGCGATGGTACCACCCAATGGTAGTGTCAGGCAGTGGTACTACCAATTTGGGCGGTGGTACCGCCCAAACACAGTCTTCCAAATGATGGTACCGCTAGACTAGGCAATGGTACCAATGCTGCAAGCAATGGTACCGCCAGGACCCGAGAAACCTGGGATGAGACTTTTAAGCTCCAAGTTTGAATCCACTTAAGGCCTATAAATATCTCTCTCATCCCTGGTTAACAAAGATACAACTGAGAGCAAAAAGAAAAGAAAACGCTGTTGTAATCTTGTGTGAACTCCTCAAACTCTAAAGTGTTAGTCTTGCTTAAGAGAGGAGTGATGGGGGTTATAAAGGTTCTCTCCTAAACTTGTCAAAAGGAGAATTGAGTTGTAAGGCTAGTTGATCTTTGCCTATTAAAGGAAGATCGTTAATAGATGCTAGTGGTCTCGACAGAAGAGGAATCGACGGAGTGGATGTAGGTCATGATGACTGAACCACTATAAAATTTGGTTTGTATTTATGCTTTGCTATTTAGATTTATTGCAAATTGCCATACTTCCTAATTACTATAGCTACACACTCTTATGAAAGTGTTTTTTAAGTTAACATCTTTCCGATCAGTTTTCAATGAACAAATATTTTTTGAAACCGACATAATTTTATCCGCTACACTAATTCACCCCCCCCCCCTCTTAGTGTCGACTCATTCCTAATATATTTTGTATTTCTCTTCATAAAAATAATGTCACTAAATTTTTAGGACAAATTCCACCACTATTACTTCTAAATTATGAGTTAGATAGTTCTTCTTATAATATTTTAGTTATCTTGAGGCATAAGCTATAACTCCATTCTGCATCAAAAACATATCCTAAACCAATTTTGAATGCATCATTATATTACAAATCCTCCTAACCCAAATGGTATTACAAGAATTAGAGCTGAAGTCAATCTCCTTTTTAGTTCTTGGAAACTAGTTTTACAAGAAATTTGGTGAGAGATGATGCTATATTGGATGCTATTCTTTCTTGTTAATTAGGTGAGAGGTGATATTATCTTGGAGAATCCTTCTACAAAATATAATAATCTACCATCTTAAGAAAACTCCTTACCTCCATTACAGCAGTAGGCCTAGGCCAATTACTTATTGCTTCCACCTTAGCTGGGTCTATTGAGATTCTTTTCTTGGATGCATATTCCCAAGGAACATTATCTTCTCTAACCAGAATTCATACAATTGATTTTTCTTCAAGATACTCAAGGTAGCTTTTAAATGTTATATATGTTCCTCTTTAGAGTATGAATATGTCAAAATATCATCAATAAAAACTATTACAAATCTATCTAGATATTCCTTGAATACCCTATTCATTAAGTCCATAAAGGTGAATTTGTTAGACCAAATGACATTATTAAAAATTTAAAGTGGCCATATCTAGTCTTAATGTATCTTAGGAATGTCCTCCTACTTAATTTTCAATTGATGATACCCTGATCTCAAATCAATTTTGAAAATTACTAATGCAACTTGCAATTGATCAAACAAGTCATCAATTTTGGAGAGTAGGTATTTATTCTTAATAGTCACCTTATTCAACTCTTTATAGTCGTATTTTCTCATATTTTTTCTTTATAAATAGGACTAGTGCTCCCTATGGTAAAAGTTAGGGTGAATAGATTCTTTATCAAGGAGCTCCTACAATTGTATCTTTAACCACTTTAGTTCTACTAGAGCCATTCTATAAGGTACATTAGAAATAGGTTCAATGCTCAACATTAAATCTATGACAAATTCAATCTCCCTATCTAGTAGCAATCTAGGGAGGTCCTTTGGAAACACCTAAAGGAATTCGCTCACAATCGACACATCATTTAGCTTGATCTTCGGTTCTATCTAGTGTCAATCACATTTGCCAAATATTCTTATATCCACTATTTAAAAGTCTCCTTACTTTCATTGCTGAGATAAAAGGGATTAATGTCTTTTCTTTAGAACTAGCAAATACAAACTCTATTAACCCTAGAGGTTAAAATACTACCCTCTTCTTATTGTAGTCAATGAATGCATGATGTTTAGATAACCAGTGCATGCCCAGTATAACATCAAATTCTTGTATGTTTAATATTATCAAATCTTTAATTAATCTTTATTGGCAACTTGAATTGGACAAGATCTCAATCCTTGACCTGAATACATTATATCCCCTAATGGAACAATTATGCAATATATTTCTAGTGATTTATATAGTTTGCTTAATTTATTCATATAAGCTAGTGATGCAAAAGAATACATGGTACCAGAATCAATTAATGCATGTAAGGAAATGCCATAAATAAATATCTTACCTAAGATTACTAATGAGCTAGCCTTTGCTTCTTTTTGGGTCATCACAAAGACTCTACTAGATACTCTTTTTGGTTCTGTTGAGATTGTTATATTATTCCTTGCTAAATGTCATGATTTTCCATCCAAAAATAAAGCTTTTTACCTTTAAAGAATTCCCCCATGTGATGTTCCCCACATTCTAGGCAAGTGGGTCATTTTGCCTGAGCTAGCTAAAAAGACTAGGACGTCTGACCCACTTTTGTGTAAGGCATTTGAATTGTCCTTGCTATTATCCTTGAACTAGGTGTCATTTTCTATTGTTGCCCAGAATCTACTATGGGGGTTTGTTACTTTCTTTGGCATATCATGGTTGTAACACATTTGTTAGGTTTGAAAATTTTTTTGCTTGGCCTCCTCTACCTCTAAGGCTTTTTCTGTTATTAGAGAATAGGGAATATCTGGGGTATTCTTTGCTTGGCCTCTTCATATCTAGATAAATTTTTACTCCGAGTCATTATAGAAATTGATCCACCCTTAAGGCATTAGTGTTAATCAGGTGGGGTGCAAATTGGGATAACTCATCAAACTTTTTGATATAATCTATCATCAATTGGCCTTATTGTGTGAGGTTAACAAATTTTGTCATTTTGGCTAATCGATGGGCTACATTAAAATACTTTTAGTAAAAGATCTCTTTGAATCTTTCCTAGGTCAATTGTTCAGCATCTACAGTCCGATTCTTACATCCCACTAGTGACGGGCATCTTTCTATAGTATATAAGTTGTATAAATAACTTTATTTTCATTTAAAATCATTGCATATATAAGCATTCCCTCAATATTTCTTATCCACTCCTCAGCCATTAGTTGATATACATTACCTTCAAAGATTGGTAGATCATTCTTTCTAAATCTCGTACTAACTGATTCTACAACATTATGTCATTGAGCTGCTATCGGTATCATCTCCTATCCTCAGGCCAATAATTTCTCTAATTATCTAGATTGTCTCTCTACCAATTTTGTTAACATATTAATCACCATATCTCTTTGATATTCCTATGTGGATGCCTCTCTATCATCGGGAGTCTCCTCTCGATAGTACCAAAGCTACTAGCTTGCCCATTAGTTCACACTCTAGTTGTGACTCATTTATTAAATCCCAAGTGTGTCTCATGCTTTTGCATATACAAATAGTCTACAAAATTCATAATATGGAATTTGATACTATAACTTATAATACCCTACTAATAGTTCTACCCATACCTTACATGCATGACTAAAGTAAGATATTATATTTCAATTTTTTTTTATTGCTATCAGTAAGAGTGTAGCGAAAAGTTGATAATCTTAAAATTAAAATATGCTAACTTACTAAATAAGATGATAATGTTTCCTCTATACATAATATTTAAATTAGATTTTTTATCTAAATTTATCCTTTAATCTCACTTCCATATCTTTGTCAATTTTCATCTAAATTTAATAGAGATGCAAATCAAAGATGAGTATTACAACATTAATAAGATAAAAAAATTATCTTTGTCAAACCAAATTAAACTCAATATAAGTTGTTGTAACATTAAAATTATATTAGTTAAGCTATAAAAAAAAACTTTAAATGAGGCCTAATGAGATTGAACCCTAGAGTTCATGGTAATCTCTTTAGTACGTCTATCTTATTTTGGCTTCATCACTTTTACCAGCTTGATAACTCATGACCCTTTGTCTTCTTTTTTAGTTATTCTCTCAACTTTTCTCATGGAGGCCAATAAACCTCAACTATTGAGGAAGATTGAGATAAGAAAAACCCAATTTTCCCTTTCTATTCCTAGGGTTTCAATTTTACAAATTATAGGATGATATTTTCAACTACTTTTGACTAACCTAAACATTGAATTAATATTTGATTTTTGAATATGTTTTGTATGATTCTCCTATGGTTCTAAACCTTTGTATGACCTTAATATTAAATAGATGCATAGAGTTGTGATTGTTACAATTGAGGTACTCAGAATTTTTTATTTTCTAAGAAGGAAATCTATTCGAGCTAAATTAGCCCCCATAGGGATATGATTAGAATATATCTTTTTAATATGTTTTGAAAGATTCTCTTAGAGTTCTATGAGATTTGGAATTAAGTGAATATCACCTCTATGTACCAAGATATAAGGTATATAACTTTAGATAGTCCTAACCCAATTTTAGTAGAATAGAATAGGCATTGATAATTGAATTATGAGGGTGGTTCAACCTCCAAATGATTATATTTTAATCTAAAATTTGGTGTTAATTTTTTATGTCTCATAGTTTTCTGCAAAGTTTCATAATAATTCACAATCATTTAGTTAGCTAGAATAGTAAAGTAAAATTTCTTCGCAGAATAGTAAGCTAGTTTGATTAATATTAACTAGTTTATTTGATTTTAATGTGAATTGTTAGAAAATTGGTGATGAAATCTAGATAAATTTTAAAATTAAGGATAGTTTATTTGATGAGAGATTTTATGAAACCTGTTCTATGAATTATTGCAATCAATTATTATAAATCAACAATCAAGAGATAAGATTTTTAATTAAGATATCTCATAACCCTATTGTCACGAACGATCATCGTGCACCCGCAACAACCCCGTTCAACGAACCGTTCGTCGCTCTCATCTACATGTATAGCTACTTGACAACCTGTTTTGCCTTGGTTTTGAGTCATTTTGCTTGTAAAAATGTAAGTTCGAACAAGCTGCAGCGTTACAAAGCGACCGCTCACCGAACCAAGCAAAACAGCCCCAAAACAGCTTCGTTTTCGTGTACAGTAGGCTGATTTCTGGAATCCGCCTCTGCTCACCAAAACATCAGCCATCTCAGCCCCTTGGAAGCCCCCGGGTGGCACAGGGCTGGATGGGGCTTCGGTATAGTACCGGGCGTTGAACACTCATTCGCAAGTTCGCACGTTGCCTAGACGGGAACTTGTTGTCACGCCCGGGACTCGGTGAGCAGTTGTTTGTAGGCTTGCAGCTGTTCGTTAAACCTTCTAAAGCCCTTGTTTTCCCCCTCTCCCTCTTTTCTCTTGTGCACATAAGGTGCTCGCTGAATTGCTTGTAAAGCTTTCCCTCTTTTCGCGAGACGTCGGGACTTGCCTATTGCTCGTTCTTTCGAACTAATCAACTTTCTCTTTTACAGGTCCTTTGGGACTTGCAAGAGGTTACAAGTGGGCTGATCTTTGCAGAGCAATATCGCAAGGGCAAAGCGCGACTTAGGCAACGTAAGCTAAGTTCGCGTCTTGGCCACAAGGGTGCCTCACGCCTTACGCAATTCCAGCTAAGGTCATGACATTGTGGTATCAGAGCGGGCAAGCACTTCGAGTGAGCAAGCAAAGGAACTTCGCAAATTCGCCATGGCAAAGCATCATAGAGAATCAAGCAAGACGGGGCAAGCCGGACCCTTGCTCCAAGCAGCCGCAGGTGGGTTGCATGTGCACACTCGCTCTCATACTGTTGGAGCCGCTCAAGAGGAGCGCGGCAGCGAATATGATGAGCGAGAAGTTGGCTACTCTCCGCGAGTAGAGGAGGCACAATCTGGAGTGCCAACTGGGAAAAAGAGTCACAAGGAGAGACTCATAACAGTGGAAACCCGCTTGGATGTTCTTGAAGCGAGCGTGGAGGAACTCTACCATGGCCAACAAAGGCTTGTTGGGGTAGAGAGCTCGCAAGAGGAAGCAGAGTCCAGGATCGACAAGGTCGAGGCCCTAGTCGACCGACTGTCTGATGACACAAAAGACTCTGTGCAACACTTATAGGATGTTGTGGCGGAACTCACTTCAAAGGTGGCCATGCTCACAAGAGCACTGAATGCGGGAGGAAGCAACACCCGCGTTGCACCACCATAAAACTTGAGGGCACCCAAGCCTCATAGTTATGGAGGGGCCAGAGATGCCAAAGAGCTCGAGAATTTTTTGTTCGACATGGAACAATACTTTCGAGCTACGAGGCCCGATTCTGAAGATACCAAAGTTTCTATAGCAACAATGTATCTGAACGGAGATGCGAAACTTTAGTTGCGAACCCGTTGGGAGGAGATCCAACAAGGTCGGTGTCGGGTTGACACATGGGAAGACTTGAGGTGGGAGTTGAGAACTCAATTCCTACCTGAGAATATAGAGTTCATCGTAAGAAGGAAGTTGAGACAACTCCGCCAGAGTTCCACCATTCGAGACTATGTGAAACAATTTTCTGCACTAATGCTGGATATATAGGACATGTCCGAGAAGGGCAAGTTGTTCAGCTTCCTCGATGGTTTGAAGCCATGGGCTCAACAGGAACTAAATCGAAGGAATGTCACTGATGTGGTCGGGGCAATTGCTGCTGCAGAAAGACTCACTGACTTTGTTTCCTCCGAAGACCCAGGGAGAAGGAAACAATCTTTAGGCAATCGCCCTCCAAAACATTCTCGAGAGAAGGAGCTCAGGGGCGAACAAAAGAAGAAGAGTTCCCACAAAGGTCCAAGCCCAAAAGGCAAGGCCCCGAAACCTGACGGATGCTTCTTGTATGGAGGGCCACACATGGTGAGGGAGTGCCCACAAAAATAGGCACTCAATACGCTAACAGCTTCCATCCACCCTCCCAAATCGGGCAAGGGCAAGGTTGTCGCCCTTAATTCAAGTAGTTCTGAAGCCAGTAGCGACGATGAGGAGTCGCAAGGACCCCGGATGGGAGCCATGTGTTTGTTGAACGCCATGCGGGGTCAAGTGGGGGAGAACTCGAAGACAAGGCAACAAAAAGCAGGAAGTAGCAAGCTAATGTATGTTGACATCAAGCTCAATGGCCAAACAACTCGTGCAATGGTGGACACGGGCGCTACCCACAACTTTATAGCCGATCGAGAAGCAAAACGACTTGGGTTGATCTTGGAGAAGAGCCCAAGTCGAATGAAGGCGGTGAACTCAGAGGCCAGGCGAAGGGAGTACCCATCAAAATCGAGACATGGAACGGGAACACCAACATGATGGTAGTGCCATTGGATGACTTCCAAGTGATTCTTGGAATGAAGTTTATGCATGCAGCGAAGTTGGTGCCAATGCCGTTCTTGAACTCCCTGTGTATGATGGGATGCGATGATCCCTGCGTGGTTCATGTCTCTCGGAGAGGAACCAAGGAACCGCAACATATATCGGCGTTGTAACTAAAGAAACGGGTGCGAAAAGGTGAATTAACCTTCGTGGCTGCGATGAAGCTAGAGCCACTTGACTAGAAGGCTATTCAAGAACCTACTGTGGTGGCGAACGTCCTGAAAGAGTTCAATGACGTTATGCCACCCGAGTTGCCAAAGACTCTTCCACCATGCAGGGGCGTGGATTACAACATCGAGTTGGAGCCAGGAGTGAAGCCTCCAGCGAGACCACCCTACCGCATACCCCCGCCAGAGTTGGTAGAACTCAGGAAGCAGTTAGGTGAATTGCTAAGCGGTGGTCTTATCAGCAGCTCTAAAGCACTTTTCGGAGCTCCAGTCCTCTTCGAGAAGAAACAAGATGGGAGCCTCCGATTATGTGTCGACTACCGAGCTCTTAACAAAGTGACAGTGAAGAACAAGTATCCCATCCTGCTCATCGCGGACTTGTTCGACCAGTTGGGCAAAGCTAAGTATTTCTCGAAGCTCGACCTTCGGTCAGGGTATTGGCAGGTGCGCATTGCTGAAGGCGACGAAGCGAAGACTACCTATGTGACCAGATATGGAGCGTTTGAGTTCTTGGTGATGCCTTTTGGCTTAACCAACACTCCGGCCATGTTCTGCACTCTCATGAACTAGCTATTAAAGGAGAATTTGGATAAGTTCGTGGCCGTCTACTTGGACGATATTGTCGTCTACAGTTAAACGCTCGAGGAGCACGTCAAACACCTTCGGACAATTTTTAAGGTTCTTAGGGAGAACACTTTGTTCGTGAAAAGGGAGAAATGCTAATTTGTTCAAACTGAGATCTTATTCTTGGGGCATCGAATCGGTGATGGCTTCATTCGGATGGATAAGTCGAAGTGCAAGCGGTTGCAGAATGGCGAACTCCAAAGAAGGTGCCAGAGTTGAGATCCTTCCTTGGTTGCATCAACTACTATCGACGCTTTATAGCGGGGTACTCGAAGTGTGCAACTCCACTGACAGAGTTACTGAAGAAAGAGCAGCTTTGGAAGTGGTCTGATAAATGTGAAATAGCATTCCAAGATCTGAAGGCTGCTGTTATGGAAGAAGCAGTGCTCAAATTGCCAGACTATGGGGAGCCTTTTGAAGTCCATACAGATGCTTCGAACTTCGCTATTGGGGGAGTACTCATGCAGGAGGGTCATCTGATGGCCTACGAGAGTCGCAAACTCAATGAGACCGAGCGACGGTATCTAGTGCATGAGAAGGAGATGATAGCGGTGATCCACTGTCTACGAGTTTGGCGACACTATCTCCTCGGATCGCGATTTGTGCTGAGGACGGACAACATCGCTCTGAGTTATTTCCAAACTCAGAAGAAGCTCTCCCCAAAGCAGGCGCGATGGTAGGACTTCCTGGCTGAATTTGATATGGCAATGGAGTATAAGCCTGGGAAGGCAAATGTCGTGGCCGATGCATTGAGTCGGAAAGTGGAGCGTGTGAATGCTGCACAATTGGAGGGCGAAGGCCAAGCAAGTCAACTGCACTCCAATTTCCTTTCCAGGATTAGGGATGGACTGTATAATGACCCCCAGGTAGTTATCCTGATGCAGCTCATCAAAGAAGACAAGGCATGACAATTTTGGGTCTAGGAGGTACTCGTTTACACAAAAGGGAATAGGGTTTATGTTCCCCGAGTGGACAATTTGAGGTGTGAACTCTTAAAAGAGTGTCACGATTCCCTTTGGGCTTGACACCCAAAGTATTCACAAGACGTTGGCTCTCATAGAGAGGGCCTTCTACTGGCCAAAGATGTGGAATGATGTGGAGGAATATGTTCGAACATGCCTTACTTGCCAACAAGACAAAGTGGAGCAGCGGAAACCAGTGGGACTTTTGGAGCCATTGCCCATACCAGAAAGGCCATGGGAGAGCATTTCCTTGGACTTCATATCAAGCTTGCCACTTGTAGGGAGACTCGGATCGATACTTGTGGTGGTCGATCGGTTTTCAAAGTAAGCAACTTTCATTGCTGCTCCCCTACACTGTTCAGTGGAAGAGGCGGCTAAGCTAATGATGAAGGATGTGGTGAAGTATTGGGGAGTCCCGCACAATATTATTAGTGATCGAGATGCTCGGTTCCTAGGACGATTCTGGACCGAGCTATTCAAATTATTGGGGTCAAAGTTATACTTCTATATAAGCCTCCACCCCCAGATGGATGGCCAGACTAAAAGGATAAAATCGCTCCTGGAGCAATATCTTCGGCACTACATGAGTGCCAACCAACGAGATTGGGTGAAGCTGTTGGACATTACCCAATTCTCTTATAACTTGCAGCGAAGCTCTGCATCCAACAAGAGCCCCTTCGAGATCATTACAGGATAACAACCGTCGACTCCGCACACCATGGCAATTGGGTGTACTGGGAGTAGTCCGTCAGCCTACTATTTTGCAAAGGAGTAGCATAAAAATGCAGATATTGCATGGGCTTACTTGGAGAAGGCGGCAAAAAGGATGAAGAAGTGGGCAGACTTGGGAAGACAACCGCAAGAGTTCAAAGTTGGCGATTTGGTATTGGTAAAGCTCCAACCAGCATCACTCCAATTCTTTAGGAACAAAGTCCACAAAGGATTGGTGCGCAAGTATGAAGGGCCCTTCCCAATTATCAGCAAGGTAGGCAACGTCTCTTACAAGTTGCAGCTTC